>NC_092166.1:40263763-40416263 GCF_045791955.1 Oncorhynchus clarkii lewisi
ATTCTCAATTTCCTCCTAGCTGATCCACGCTAATACAAAAAGAGAGGGAGCGAGAGAGAGAGATAGAGTTCCTCTCATGGAGTAGGAGAAAATAAGTAACGACTGGAGAAAAACCCAAGGCCATTGATTTTCACTCATGCACGCTAGCATGAATGTGCACGCACGCAAACACACTCATGCACGCTAGCATGAATGTGCACGCACGCACACATACACACTCATGCACGCTAGCATGAATGTGCACGCACGCACACAAACACACTCATGCACGCTAGCATGAATGTGCACGCATGCACACAAACACACTCATGCACGCTAGCATGAATATGCACGCATGCACACACCCCATTACTCACTGTAATGCAGGACTAAACGTCCTTACATATTCCTGAATCAGAGAAAACAGCAACGTCTATCTCTAAGAAATATGCCGCTGCTCTCAGGCAAAGAGACGTTTTCACTGACTCCATTCTCCATTAAGACTACCAACACCATTAATGACACTGTTAACGGCTAAGCAAACAACTAATGGGCCTTACAGGGCGAGACATGGCCATTTGAATCGAACCCCATGTTATCAATCATCACTTCAGACCAATACAATTAGGCATGTACAACATAAGGCTAAATCACCCTCAACCACTAGCAAAACTGTGATGTCATGCCTTAGACCATTGCGCCACTCGGGAGGCCCCCAAGACGCGCTTCTTAACACCCACTCGCTTAACCAGCTGCACCAATTTGTCGGAGGGAACACCGTTCAACTGCTGACTGAAATCAGCTTGCAGGCGCCCAGCCCGCCACAAGTAGTCACTAGAGTGCGATGAGCCAAGTAAAGTCTCCCCCGGCCAAACTCTCCCCTAACCCGGACGACGCTGAGCCAATTGTGTGCCGCCCTATGGAACCCCAGGCTGTAGTGACGCCGCAACACTGTGGTGCAGTGCCTTAGACTGCTGTGCCACTAGGGAAGCTTCTAATACACATTCAAAGATCACTTCTTTCTAATAAATCCTGCAGAGTGATAAGTGCACCTGGGATCACATCTGAAAGTGTTCTAGATTACCCTGCAGAGCTCTTCCCGTAGACCGAGAGATATGTGCATCGTTTGGGAAGGTAGCTATAATCTCTAATGGCTGACCTCAGGCAAGGTGTCTCTCGTTAGGGAAGCAGCATATGTAGCGAGCTACGGGGCACCAGGGCAGGGGGTGATGATTCCAGAGATTAGACTTTACTCAAGTCTAGAAGTGGAGGGAGAGGAGTGGGAAGATTTAACCTTGAGAGTTGTAATGTGTGCATGTGTGTTTGTTTGTTTGTATGTGGGTGCGCATGCGTGCGTGCTTGTCTGCTTGCCTGTGTGTGTGTTTATTTTGCAGAAGACATTTGTTCTAGACTAGGCCATTTACATAGTAGAACACATTCAGTACAGTCAACATGCAAAACATATAGTACATTAAACACAGTTTCTTATGCATGGGGGATGCCTAAATGTGAAAAAGCCTTAAAGTGAAATGTCAAATGAGCCACATGAAGACACCCCAATCATACAAACCGTCCTGTCACGCCACATAAACATCTCCTGCTACGTCGCTATAGCTACTCGCTAGCGCTATTTTTATCCCATATTCCCACATCCTCTGTTTAAATAGATGATCAAATTAGCATCTAGTGAGACTTATTAAATCACACCCTAAAAATAGTGGAATAGTCACCACTTACACTCCAGGAGAGATATAATGAATCACTGAGAAGCCGTTTCATAGCTATCTCATCAAACTTAGACTATGGAAAATAACTTTGAGGGAAAGTTGGGATATTAGGGGCTGCCAGAGAAAAGCTTTGAAGCAGAGAGAGGAAATTATAAACTAAGCCGGCAGCCGTTGCTCAGGGATAGCCTGAAATTGTCCTTGACTGACACTTGGTGGACCGAGAAAAGAGGGTGAGGAAGAATAGTGAGAGAGAGACAGAGGGAGGGAGACAGACAAGTAGATGGAGGAAAGAATTGGTACAGAGGGAATTGGAGTGATAGGGGATGAGAGCGAGAATGAGAGAGCGAGAGAGAGAGAGAGAGAGAGGGAGGGAGGGAGAATGAGAGGGAACGAGAAAGAGAAAGAGAAAGGGAAAGGGAAAAAGAGAGAGAGAGAGTCCAACATGTAGATAGTCACAGAGGGGAGAATCTAAAAATCCAAAAGTCTATGCAGATCAAACACACTTCGCTAAATGACACAGAATGAGAAATGTGAAATGACAGCTGGTCCCCCACAGGGTTCAGTCAGTGTGTGTGTGTGTGTGTGTGTGTGTGTGTGTGTGCGCGCGCGCGCACGTGAGTGCGTGTGTGCGTGCGTGCGTGTGTGCATGCTTTCGTTAGTGCATGTGAAATGTGAAATGACAGCTGGTTCCCCACAGGGCTCAGTGTGGGTGTGTGTGTGTCTGTCTGTGTGCGTGCATGTGTGCGTGTGTGCGTGCATACCATGTGTGTGTGAGTAAATGATCTGTGCATGTTATGGGGCCCAATTAAACTTTAATACTGGACCCCTGGAATTGACTGGACATCAAAGGTACTGAATGGGGAGGGAGATGGGTCACATACCCAGCACAGCCACTTTGTAACTTGTGTATGGAAAATTCAACATCTCGAGTCTTCCTTGGTCACTAATTACATCGGTGGGCAATTTACTGTATTATAGAGCTAGTGTTTAATACATAGGTTTGCTGAAGACATACAGTTGAAGTCGGAAGTTTACATACACCTTAGCCAAAAAACTTTTTTTTCACAATTCCTGACATTTAATTCTAGTAAAAATTACCTGTCTAAGGCCAGTAAGGATCACCACTTTATTTTAAGAATGTGAAATGTCAGAATAATAGTAGAGAGAATGATTTATTTCAGCTTTCATTTATCACATTCCCAGTGAGTCAGAAGTTTACATACACTGAATTAGTATTTGGTAGCATTGCCTTTAAATTGTTTAACTTGGGTCAAACATTTCAGGTAGCCTTCCACAAGCTTCCCACAATAAATTGGGTGAATCTTGGACCCGTTTATTCTAACAGAGCTAGTGTAACTGAGTCAGGTTTGTAGGCCTCCTTGCTCGCACATGCTTTTTCAGTTCTGCCCACAAATCTTCTATGGGATTGAGGTCAGGGCTTTGTGATGGCCACTCCAAAATCTTGACTTTGTTTTCCTTAAACCATTTTGCCACAACATTGGAAGTATGCTTGGTGTCATTGTCCATTTGGAAGACCCATTTGCGACCAAGCTTTGACTTCCTGACTGATGTCTTGAGATGTTGCTTCAATATACCCACATAATTTTCCTGCCTCATGATGCCATCTATTTTGTGCACCAGTCCCTCCTGCAGCAAAGCACCCCCACAACATGATGCTGCCACCCCCGTGCTTCACGGTTGGGATGGTGTTCTTTGGCTTGCAAGCCTCCCGCCTTTTCCTCCAAACATAACAATGGTCATTATGGCCAACAGTTCGATTTTTGTTTCATCAGATCAGAGGATTTTTCTCCAAAAAGTACGATCTTTGTTCCCATGTGTAGTTGCAAACTGTAGTCTGGCTTTTTTATGGCGGTTTTGGAGCAGTGGCTTTTTCCTTGCTGAGCGGCCTTTCAGGTTATGTCGATATAGGACTCATTTTACTGTGGATATAGATACTTTTGTACCTGTTTCCTCAAGCATCTTCACAAGGTCATTTGCTGGTGTTCTGGGATTGATTTGCACTTTTCACACCAAAATACGTTAATCTCTAGAAGACAGAATGCGCCTCCTTCCTGAGCGGTATGACGGCTGCATGGTCCCATGGTGTTTATACTTCCGTACTATTGTTTGTACAGATGAACGTGGTACCTTCAGGCATTTGGAGGTGGAGGTCTACAATTCTACAAGGTCTTGGCTGATTTCAGCAAAGAGGCAACGAGTTTGAAGGTAGGCCTTGAAATACATCCATGGGTACACCTCCAAGTGACTCAAATGATGTCAATTAGCCTATCAGAAGCTTCTAAAGCCATGACATTATTTTCTGGAATTTTCTAAGCTGTTTAAAGGCACAGTCAATTTAGTGTATGTAAACTTCTGACCCACTGGAACTGTGAATTATAACTGAAATAATCTGTCAGTAAACAATTTTTGGAAAAATGTGTTTTGTCATGCACAAAGTAGATCTATAGTTTGTTAATTAACAAGAAATTTGTGGAGTGGTTGAAAAATGTATGTAAACCTTCGACTTCAACTGTGCATACACTACCGATCAAAATATTTAGAACACCCACTCATTCAAGTTTTTTTTTCCTCTATTTTCTACATTGTAGAATAATAGTGAAGACATCAAAACTATGAAATAGCACATATGGAATCATGTAGTAAGCAAAAAAGTGTTAAACACATCTAAATATATTGTATATTGCAGATTCTTCAAATAGCAACCTTTTGCCTTGATGAGAGATTTTCACACTCTTGGCATTCTCTCAACCAACTTCAACTGGAATGCTTTTACAACAATCTTGAAGGAGTTCCCACATATGCTGAGCACTTGTTGGCTGCTTTTCCTTCACTCTGCGGTCCGACTCATCCCAAACCATCTCAATTTGGTTGAGGTCAGGGGATTGTGGAGGCCAGGTCATCTGATGCAGCACTCCATCACTCTCCTTCTTGATAAAATAGCCCTTACACAGCCTGGGGGTGTGTTTGGTCATTGTCCTGTTGAAAAACAAATGATAGTCCCACTAAGCCCAAACCAGATGGGATGGCGTATCGCTGCAGAATGCTGTGGTAGCCATGCTGGTTAAGTGTGCCTTGAATTCTAAATGAATCACAGACAGTGTCACCAGCAAAGCACTCCCACACCATAATAACTTATCCTCCATGCTTTACGGTGGGGAAACACACATGTGGAGATAATCCGTTCACCCACACCGCATCTCATAGAGACACAGCGGTTGGTACCAAAATCTAAAATTTGGACTCCAGACCAAAGGACAAATTTCCACCGGTCTAATGTCCATTTTTCATGTTTCTTGGCCCAAGCAAGTCTCTTTTTGTTATTGGTGTCCTTTAGTAGTAGTTTCGTTGCAGCAATTTGACCATGAAGGCCTGAATCACGCAGTCCCTTCTGAACAGTTAAGATTGAGATGTGTCTTTTAATTGAACTCTGTGAAGCATTTATTTGGGCTGCAATTTCTAAGGCTGGTAACTCTAATGAACTTATCCTATGCAGCAGAGGTAACTCTGGGTCTTCCATTCCTGTGGCGGACCTCATGAGAGACAGTTTCATCACAGCACTTGATGGTTTTTGAAACTGCACTTGAAGAAACTTTCAAAGTTCTTGAAATTTTCCATGTTGACTGACTTTCATGTCTTAAAGTAATGATGGAGCTGTTCTTGCCATAATAGGGGCTTGGTCTTTTACCAAATCGGGCTATCTTCTGTAAAAAGTCACAACACAACTGATTGGTTCAAACGCATTAAGGAAAGAAGTTCCACAAATAAACTTTTAACAAGGCACTACTGTTAATTGAAATGCATTCCAAGTGACTACTTCATGAAGCTGGTTGAGAGAATGCCAAGAGTGTGCAAAGCTATCATCAAGACAAATGGTAGCTACTTGTCTTCACTATTATTCACAACGTAGAAAATAGTACAAATAAAGAAAAGCCCTTGAATGAGTAGGTGTTCTAAAAATGTTTGTCCAGTAGTGTACATAGGTTTGTAGAGTCTAATGCAGACAATTCTATGATGCATGATTTACTAACACTTTTAGATTATGGGAAACTTATGTCTCTGCCTCTAAGAAGTTAGTGGTCACACAATTCAGCAGTATTGCATTGCATTCTGTTTTTGGCCAATAGAGGCAGGCTATTTGGTTTATCTGTCTGTCGAATAAGAACTGAGCTGTCCATCCCTGGTACCCTGAAGTGTAGTGGCCTATCCAATACATCACCCTGGTGCTATTTACCAGTCAGAGTAGGGAACTGTACTAAATGGTGTAAGTAGTGGAATTCCTGTGATTGAAGGTTTATGAGAGCATCTGATGTGAAATGGGAAAAGTGGCCAATAGTGATAAATCAGTACAGTAGGATATACAACCATACACAAACTGGTGCATGCACACACACACACAAACAGAATACACAAGAGTCACAAACAGTAACGCACGGAACACAGACATACAAAAAGGCACACTCAAACTCACTCACACATACAGAGGGGCATCCAGGCATGGAATGATAAATGGCTCATTCTGGGGGAAAACGCCAGTGTAAGGGGAAAATGCCAGTATAAGGGGGAAAACGCCAGTGTAAGGGGAAAATGCCAGTATAAGGGGAAAACGCCAGTGTAAGGGGAAAATGCCAGTATAAGGGGAAAACGCCAGTGTAAGGGGAAAACGCCAGTGTAAGGGGAAAACGCCAGTGTAAGGGGAAAATGCCAGTATAAAGGGAAAACGCCAGTGTAAGGGGAAAACGCCAGTATAAGGGCAAAACGCCAGTTAAGGGGAAAACGCCAGTATGAGGGGAAAATGCCAGTGTAAGGGGAAAATGCCAGTATAAAGGGAAAATGCCAGTATAAAGGGAAAACGCCAGTGTAAGGGGAAAACGCCAGTATAAGGGCAAAACGCCAGTTAAGGGGAAAACGCCAGTATGAGGGGAAAATGCCAGTGTAAGGGGGAAAACGCCAGTTAAGGGGAAAACGCCAGTATAAGGGGGAAAATGCCAGTGTAAGGGGAAAACGCCAGTGTAAGGGGAAAACGCCAGTGTAAGGGGAAAACGCCAGTGTAAGGGTAAAACGCCAGTGTAAGGGTAAAATGCCAGTGTAAGGGGAAAACGCCAGTATAAGGGCAAAACGCCAGTTAAGGGGAAAACGCCAGTGTAAGGGGAAAACGCCAGTGTAAGGGGAAAACGGCAGTGTAAGGGGAAAATGCCAGTGTAAGGGGAAAACGCCAGTGTAAGGGGAAAATGCCAGTATAAGGGCAAAACGCCAGTATAAGGGGAAAACGCTAGTATAAGGGGGAAAACGCCAGTATAAGGGGGAAAACGGCAGTATAAGGGGGGAAATTCCAGTATAACAGAAAACTGCCAGTATAAGGGGAAAACGGCAGTATAAGGGGAAACGCCAGTATAAGGGGAAAACACCAGTATAAGGGGAAAGCACCAGTATGAGGGCAAAACGCCAGTGTAAGGGGAAAACGCCAGTATAAGGGGAAAACGCCAGTGTAAGGGGAAAACGCCAGTGTAAGGGGAAAACGCCAGTGTAAGGGGAAAATGCCAGTATAAAGGGAAAACGCCAGTGTAAGGAGAAAACGCCAGTATAAGGGCAAAACGCCAGTTAAGGGGAAAACGCCAGTATGAGGGGAAAATGCCAGTGTAAGGGGAAAATGCCAGTATAAAGGGAAAATGCCAGTATAAAGGGAAAACGCCAGTGTAAGGGGAAAACGCCAGTATAAGGGCAAAACGCCAGTTAAGGGGAAAACGCCAGTATGAGGGGAAAATGCCAGTGTAAGGGGGAAAACGCCAGTTAAGGGGAAAACGCCAGTATAAGGGGGAAAATGCCAGTGTAAGGGGAAAACGCCAGTGTAAGGGGAAAACGCCAGTGTAAGGGGAAAACGCCAGTGTAAGGGTAAAACGCCAGTGTAAGGGTAAAATGCCAGTGTAAGGGGAAAACGCCAGTATAAGGGCAAAACGCCAGTTAAGGGGAAAACGCCAGTGTAAGGGGAAAACGCCAGTGTAAGGGGAAACCGGCAGTGTAAGGGGAAAATGCCAGTGTAAGGGGAAAACGCCAGTGTAAGGGGAAAATGCCAGTATAAGGGCAAAACGCCAGTATAAGGGGAAAACGCTAGTATAAGGGGGAAAACGCCAGTATAAGGGGGAAAACGGCAGTATAAGGGGGGAAATTCCAGTATAACAGAAAACTGCCAGTATAAGGGGAAAACGCCAGTATAAGGGGAAACGCCAGTATAAGGGGAAAACACCAGTATAAGGGGAAAGCACCAGTATGAGGGCAAAACGCCAGTATAAGGGGGGAAATGCCAGTATAAGGGCAAAATGCCAGTGTAAGGGGAAAACGCCAGTATAAGGGCAAAATGCCAGTGTTAGAGGAAAACGCCAGTATAAGGGCAAAACGCCAGTATAAGGGCGAAACGCCAGTATAAGGGCAAAATGCCAGTGTAAAGGGAAAAATGCCAGTGTAAGCAAATGATCTTCCCATTACCCTTCTGTGGGTAAGACCAAAAAGAACAGGTTAAATCATTTGCAACTACACCTCTCAAAGTCAGATGTGAGAAATTCCAATGTCTGGGAGACACTCATCTATTACTGAATGGTGGGCGTCTTTGGGAAAGCAAGGAGCTTTAGGTGATAACGGTTTGGTTCTAGACTGGACTGATGTAGGGTGTTTGAGATAGGGGGTTGCAGACTGGAGTGAAGTAGGGGGTTTGAGATAGGGGGTTGCAGACTGGAATGAAGTAGGAGGTTTGAGATAGGGGGTTGCAGACTGGAGTGAAGTAGGGGGTTTGAGATAGGGGGTTGCAGACTGGAGTGAAGTAGGAGGTTTGAGAGAGGGAGTTGCAGACTGGAGTGAAGTAGGGTGTTTGAGATAGGGGGTTGCAGACTGGAGTGAAGTAGGGAGTTTGAGATAGGGGGTTGCAGACTGAAGTGAAGTAGGAGGTTTGAGATAGGGGGTTACAGACGAGTGAAGTAGGAATTTTGAGATAGGGGGTTGCAGACGAGTGAAGTAGGAGGTTTGAGATAGGGGGTTGCAGACGAGTGAAGTAGGAGGTTTGAGATAGGGGGTTGCAGACGAGTGAAGTAGGGGGTTTGAGATAGGGGGTTGCAGACTGAAGTGAAGTAAGGGGTTTGAGATTTATTTTTTATTTATTTTTATATCACCTTTATTTAACCAGGTAAGCTAGTTGAGAACAAGTTCTCATTTACAACTGCGACCTGGCCAAGATAAAGCAAAGCAGTGCGACACAAACAACAACAGAGTTACACATGGAATAAACAAGTGTACAGTCAATAACACAATAGAAAAAAAAGAAAGTCTATATACAGTGTGTGCAAATGGCATGAAGAGGTAAGGCAATAAATAGGACATAGTAGTGAAGTAATTACAATTTAGCAAATTAACACTGGATTGATAGATGAGCAGATGGTGATGTGCCAGTAGAAATACTGGTGTGCAAAAGAGCAGAAAAGTAGATAAAAACAATATGGGGAGGAGGTAGGTAGATTGGATGGGCTATTTATAGATGGGCTATGTACAGCTGCAGCAATCCTTTAGCTCCTCAGATAGCTGATGTTTAAAGTTAGTGAGGAAAATATAAGTATCCAGCTTCAGTGATTTTTGCAATTCGTTCCAGTCATTGGCAGCAGACAACTGGAAGGAAAGGCGGCCAAAGGAGGTGTTGGCTTTGGGGAAGACCAGTGAAATATACTTGCTGGAGCGCGTGCTACGGGTGGGTGTTGATATTTACCTAGCATAGACCTAGCAGGGTCTTGTAGATGACCTGGAGCCAGTGGGTCTGGCAACGAATATGTAGCGAGGGCCAGCCAACTAGAGCATACAGATCGCAGTGGTGGGTGGTATATGGGGCTTTGGTGACAAAACGGTTGGCACTGTGATAGACTGCATCTAGTTTGCTAAGTAGAGTATTGGAAGCTATTTTGTAAATGACATCGCCGAAGTCGAGGATCGGTAGGATAGTCAGTTTTACGAGGGTATGTTTGTGAAGGAGGCTTTGTTGCAAAATAGATTTCTAGATTTCATTTTGGATTGGAGATGTTTAATATGAGTCTGGAAGGAGAGTTTACAGTCTAGCCAGACACCTAGGTATTTGTAGTTGTCCACATATTCTAAGTCAGAACCGTCTAGAGTAGTGATACTAGTCGGGCGGGCGGGTGCGGGCAGCGAACGGTTGAAAGCATGCATTTGGTTTTACTAGCGTTTAAGAGCAGTTGGAGGCCACGGAGGGAGTGTTGTATGGCATTGAAGCTCGTTTGGAAGTTAGTTAAGACAATGTCCAAAGACGGGCCAGATGTATACAGAATGGTATTGTCTGCGTTGAGGTGGATCAGGGAATCACCCGCAGCAAGAGCAACATTGTTGATATATACAGAGAAATGAGTTGGCCTGAGAATTGAACCCTGTGACACCACCATAGAGACTGCCAGAGGTCCGGACAACAGGCCCTCTGATATGACACACTGAACTCTGTCTGAGAAGTAGTTGGTGAACCAGACGAGGCAGTCATTTGAGAAACCAAGGCTGTTGAGTCTGCCAATAAGAATACGGTGATTGACAGAGTTGAAAAAGCACATTTTTGTTTTCATTCATTTTTTTTACGATATAGCCAATTTTGACGTTCCCATCCAGTGGGAATTGCCTAGTTCAGCCTCCAGGGCAAGATCCGCCAAAATAAAAGTCAACCTGCAAATTATTTAGCTATCGTTAGCTGCTCGCTGAGCCAGTCACTGAAATGATGTTGCTATTAACCAGCTATTGACTAAGTGCTACACAGACAATGTTGAATGCTTCCAACAAATGCTAGCTAGCATTATTATGAGTTTTCATGAAGCAGCTGTTATGCCGCGAGTGATTGCAGTAGCCTCCCAAGTCAACTGCTGTGTTCAGCTGAGCCAACGATACAAAGTAGCATTATCAATCGCAGGGAAACATGCTTATTTACCAACTGATTTCTGATTACAGTCCCTCTTAAAGGGAAACTTCACCGCTACACTAGAATCTGTTCTGGGTGCTTTTCCAGTCTCCCTACATAATCATGAGTGATGAGATGTGTTTCAGGCATAATTATGCACCATAGCCGTATATTTGAATTTTCGCACCAGGAGAGTGATGTCATCGCTTGATAGGGGTGTCATGTTTTGTAGCAATTATTGTGGCCTTGGTGTTTCGCGGATTGCACAATCACGCTAGTCGTGAGTAGATATGGTTGTCCTTGTTCAATAGAGCCATTGGACTTGTCTCAACGATGTTCCTATCTGCCACGACATTAGGTTGACTCATTTTCCCTGGCATTGTAAAGCCCTACTTCCTTGTCAAATTGTGTTCCCACGCTCGAAGGCGGGCTTTTTGAAAATGGGAGCAGTACTAGTTTTCTACAGGCTAACGGGAGCTATATTACCATGCACTGTCTGTCCGAGATTGGTAAATAATTCCAAAGGCTGCTTTCGATGATTCTTCTTTCCAAGAAGACCTGGACGACGGAAAACGTTTCAGTGTTCTTTTACAAAGGGACATACAGCCATTTTTATTTGAGCTGGAATACACGGAAGAGGAGTTGAGACAGCGAGAACAAAAATTGTGAGACCAGCAAGCAGCGATGGCGATTCAAGACTGGTGGAGCCTATGGGGGTGCGGTTCACTGAGGTATACATAACGGTGTTCAAGCACAGACAGCTCTTACTGGAGAACCTAGCCTAGCTAGCCTCAGTGCATCTCATTAGGAGCAAAACTGGAGAAATGTCTTGATGATGATGACGACGAGTAAAGGAATGATTTTGGCTTCATGAGTCATATTAGTCGTTAAGTAACTGTACCTGTGCTGTTGTAGCTAGCTAGCTAAATAGCTAGCTAGTTAACATGTGTCTGTGAGATGTGTCATATTCTGCATCGTGCTGCTACATTAGGAATATAGACAGTACACAACGATTGTCCATTAAAGAATAATAGCGTTTTTGTCATTCTCTTTCAGACAATACTGCTTGGTGGCCTAAAGATTATTGTTGGAGTTTGTTGTACATGGGGAGAAGCTAGGCAGAGGACACTGAATCCCCTTGCCTGCGTGCGTTGTTGGGGACATTCAAGCAATTTATCCCTCACGGGATGGACAGTATGTTGAATACAAAGAAGTCGTTGACTCTCAAGAGGAGATGTGAAACGTCCCAAAACAACAATCTCCCCTGGTATCAAAGTGACTCCAAACACCTCACTGCAACGCACATACAATCATTCCCTTTGTATAACTGTAGTATTTATTATAGGCGTTAGTAGTATATGTTTCTTCTACTGTATACACTGAGGGTATAAAACATTAGGAGCATGTACCCCCGTTGACGTCAGAACAGCCTCAATTCGTCTGGGCATGGACTCTACAAGGTGTCGAAAGCGTTTCACATGGATGCTGGCCCATATTGCCTCCAATGCTTCCCACAGTTGTGTCAAGTTGGATGGATGTCCTTTGTGTGGTGGACCATTCTTGATACACACGGGAAACGGTTGAGCGTTAAAAAAAACAGCAGCGTTGCAGTCTTTGACACACTCAAACCGGTGTGCCTGGCACCTACTACCATACCCTTTTCAAAGGCACTTCAATATTTTGTCTTGCCCATTCACCCTCTGAATGGCACACATACACAATCCAGTCTCAGTTGTCTTAAGGCTTAAAAATTATTCTTTAAGCTGTCTTTTCCCCTTCATCTACACTGATTGAAGTGGATTTAACAAGTGACATCAATACGGAATCAAAGCTTTCACCTGGTCAGTCTGTCCCTAATGTTTTGTACACTCAGTGTATATGCCATACATTGCCATAACTGCTCCTGCATACTGCTGTGTAAACTCACCTGAGCATTTAAACTTTCTCTTGCCATGTCTACTTGTTTGCTATATTGACAGACTAATCTACTGTCAATCTACTTACTATTGACAGACAAATCTACTGTCAATCTACATACTATTGACAGACTAATCTACTGTCAATCTACTTACAATTGACAGACTAATCTACTGTCAATCTACTTACTATTGACAGACTAATCTACTGTTTTATTGAAACATGTTTACTTGCCAACAAATTAAAGTTGAAATGATACACCAAGTTCATGCATCACTTGTTTTAGCTACTTCCAAATACATTACATGAATACCACAATGAATTGATCCAGAAGTTGAAGTCAATACTTTGTTTTCTGATGCTGCTGGAATCATTTAGTCACTTATCAATACCCTTGTAAAAAAGATTATATAAAACATTTGATCAAACTCCACTATATACATGTATACAAGAGCTAGCAATATCTACACCACAATGCAGTTGTGAGCATACTAGGCATTCTATATGATAGTACAACATCAGTCTAAATGAATATGGATGTTGTGTAGGCTGAATGTTCCAGACAGGGTCCTGAATGTTCTTCAGCTGGTGAACCTTGTTTTTGGCAGCTGGTTTAGCAGTCTTTGGCGCTGTTGGCAGGGTTGTTGGGTTTGGGAAGCTGTGACTGGCTGCTTGTAGACCGCTGTCTTGTCTGTTCTCCGCTCCGCAACCAGGTGGACAAGCCTCTCCCTGAAGTGGTCAGTTCTGGGTTCGTACACTCTTCAATCACCCACTACTTCGACCTCTTGTAGAAGATTTGTTTGTACTGAAAGTCTCCTGGAAAGACATGAAGACAAATCAAATCAAATTTTATTTGTCACATACACATGGTTAGCAGATGTTAATGTGAGTGTAGCGAAATGCTTGTGCTTCAAGTTCCGACAACGCAGTAATAACCAACAAGTAATCTAACTAACAATTCCAAAACTACTGTCTTGTACACAGTGTAAGGGGATAAAGAATATGTACATAAGGATATATGAATGAGTGATGGTACAGAGCAGCATAGGCAAGATACAGTAGATGGTATCGAGTACAGTATATACATATGAGATGAGTATGTAAACAAAGTGGCATAGTTAAAGTGGCTAGTGATACATGTATTACATAAGGATACAGTCGATGATATAGAGTACAGTATATACGTATGCATATGAGATGAATAATGTAGGGTAAGTAACATTATATAAGGTAGCATTGTTTAAAGTGGCTAGTGATATATTTACATAATTTCCCATCAATTCCCATTATTAAAGTGGCTGGAGTTGAGTCAGTGTCAGTGTGTTGGCAGCAGCCACTCAATGTTAGTGGTGGCTGTTTAACAGTCTGATGGCCTTGAGATAGAAGCTGTTTTTCAGTCTCTCGGTCCCAGCTTTGATGCACCTGTACTGACCTCGCCTTCTGGATGATAGCGGGGTGAACAGGCAGTGGCTCGGGTGGTTGATGTCCTTGATGATCTTTATGGCCTTCCTGTGACATCGGGTGGTGTAGGTGTCCTGGAGGGCAGGTAGTTTGCCCCCGGTGATGCGTTGTGCAGACCTCACTACCCTCTGGAGAGCCTTACGGTTGAGGGCGGAGCAGTTGCCGTACCAGGCGGTGATACAGCCCGCCAGGATGCTCTCGATTGTGCATCTGTAGAAGTTTGTGAGTGCTTTTGGTGACAAGCCGAATTTCTTCAGCCTCCTGAGGTTGAAGAGGCGCTGCTGCGCCTTCTTCACAATGCTGTCTGTGTGAGTGGACCAATTCAGTTTGTCTGTGATGTGTATGCCGAGGAACTTAAAACTTGCTACCCTCTCCACTACTGTTCCATCGATGTGGATAGGGGGGTGTTCCCTCTGCTGTTTCCTGAAGTCCACAATCATATCCTTAGTTTTGTTGACGTTGAGTGTGAGGTTATTTTCCTGACACCACACTCCGAGGGCCCTCACCTCCTCCCTGTAGGCCGTCTCGTCGTTGTTGGTAATCAAGCCTACCACTGTTGTGTCGTCCGCAAACTTGATGATTGAGTTGGAGGCGTGCGTGGCCACGCAGTCGTGGGTGAACAGGGAGTACAGGAGAGGGCTCAGAACGCACCCTTGTGGGGCCCCAATGTTGAGGATCAGCGGGGAGGAGATGTTGTTGCCTACCCTCACCACCTGGGGGCGGCCCGTCAGGAAGTCCAGTACCCAGTTGCACAGGGCGGGGTCGAGACCCAGGGTCTCGAGCTTGATGACGAGCTTGGAGGGTACTATGGTGTTGAATGCCGAGCTGTAGTCAATGAACAGCATTCTCACATAGGTATTCCTCTTGTCCAGATGGGTTAGGGCAGTGTGCAGTGTGGTTGAGATTGCATCGTCTGTGGACCTATTTGGGCGGTAAGCAAATTGGAGTGGGTCTAGGGTGTCAGGTAGGGTGGAGGTGATATGGTCCTTGACTAGTCTCTCAAAGCACTTCATGATGACGGAAGTGAGTGCTACGGGGCGGTAGTCGTTTAGCTCAATTACCTTAGCTTTCTTGGGAACAGGAACAATGGTGGCCCTCTTGAAGCATGTGGGAACAGCAGACTGGTATAGGGATTGATTGAATATGTCCGTAAACACACCGGCCAGCTGGTCTGCGCATGCTCTGAGGGCGCGGCTGGGGATGCGATCTGGGCCTGCAGCCTTGCGAGGGTTAACACGTTTAAATGTCTTACTCACCTCGGCTGCAGTGAAGGAGAGACCGCATGTTTTCGTTGCAGGCCGTGTCAGTGGCACTGTATTGTCCTCAAAGCGGGCAAAAAAGTTATTTAGTCTGCCTGGGAGCAGGACATCCTGGTTCGTGACTGGGCTGGATTTCTTCCTGTAGTCCGTGATTGACTGTAGACCCTGCCACATGCCTCTTGTGTCTGAGCCGTTGAATTGAGATTCTACTTTGTCTCTGTACTGACGCTTAGCTTGTTTGATAGCCTTGCGGAGGGAATAGCTGCACTGTTTGTATTCGGTCATGTTACCAGACACCTTGCAGACAGATCACAAGGATGTGTAAGCATACAATAAACCATGTTCATTTGTAAACAAAAAAGGGTAGAGTAGACTGGTATGTATTTTGTTACACCCAGAGTTAATAATGGGGCATTGAGATGTTCTATTAGCAAAGGTGGGAAATGTTTGTTATGTATGAGCACCTACAGCTGTGCGGTTGAGTAGACAAGCACAGCCAACAATAGAGTGAATAGGCTAGAAGTGTATACTAACAGCACCTCTCCCCCATGCTAAATAATTGACTGCAAGAGTATGAAAAGGTTGAGGGGGCTTGACTTGTAGACAGTCTAGTCATGTATTGTTGTGTATGAGCACCTACAGTAGTGTGGTTGAGTAAAGAAGCACAGCCAACAATAGAGTGAATAGGCTAGAAGAGTATACTAACAGTCCCTCTTCCCCATGCCAAAGACCTGACCTCATTGGTGTGAACATTTTATGGAGTACTTGGCTTGTGTATTGATGATTTTGTTTTCTCAAGAGGGGATTGTGCTTTCATAAACACCTTGTTGCTGTCCTGGCTTGTTTCGCCCAGGATATCATCAGTTCAGGACATGCACCAGTACAATTACTAGGTGTCTCATGGACCACTACTAGGCACTATATCCACCCATCCCCCTTGTGTCAAAAGATCATGCATACTAACCTTCACACACACATTACCCACACCCAACAGACACCAGTCAGTTACACACACCATCCCCTTCTTACTAATACCTCTGCTTTTCTCCAATTTAGACTCCAAGCTTTGCATAAACAATCAACTAAGCCTTCATAATACAGAGAATACTACAGAAGAAGTTGTAGCTGTATTGATGGATGTGGTTTTGACCAGTGACACCAGGTACTGGGAGTATGAAAGTAGCTTCTGAAACAGGAACAGCAGGCCTCCAGAAAGAATGACTATTCAGTGGTGATGTTCATTTGATGAAAAACAGAGATTCTGACTCACTGAGTTGTTGGTGTTGTTTTGATATTTCACTATTGACTATTTTGAAGCGAAGATGAATTGGTATTTTGTTTAATTTTTTTACCCTACCACACCTAAGCGATTATAGCCTCAAGTCTGCTTTAGTATGATGCTACAAGCTTGGCACACCTGTATTTTGGGAGTTTCTCCCATTCTTTGCTGCAGATCCTCTGAAGCTCTGTCAGGTTGGATAGGGAGCCTCGCTGCAGGGCTATTTTCAGGTCTCTCCAGAGATGTTTGATCGGGTTCAAGTCCGGGCTCTAGCTGGGCCACTCAAGGACATTCAGAGACATGTCCCAAAGCCACTCCTGCGTTGTCTTGGCTGTGTGCTTAGGGTCGTTGTCCTGTTGGAAGGTGAACCTTTGCCCCAGTCTGAGGTCCTGAGCGCTCTGAAACAGGTTTTCATCGAGGATCTCTCTGTACTTTTCTACGTTCATCTTTCCCTTGATCCTGACTAGACTTCCAATCCCTCCACCATGCCTCACTGTAGGGATGGTGCCCGGTTTCCTCCAGACTTGACGCTTGGCATTCAGTCCAAACAGTTCAATCTTTGTTTCATCAGACAAGATAATCTTGTTTCTCATGGTCTGAGTCCTTTGGGTGCCTTTTGGCCACTCTACCATAAAGGCCTGATTGGTGGAGTGTTGCAGAGATGGTTTTCTTTCTGGAAGGTTCTCCCATCTCCACAGAGGAACTCTGGAGCGCTGTCAGAGTGACCATCAGGTTCTTGGTCACCTTTCTGATCAAGGTTCGTCTCCCCCAATTGCTCAGTTTGGAAGGGCGGCCAGTTCTAGGAAGAGTCTTGGGGGTTCCAAACTTCTTCCATTTAAGAATGTTCTTGGGGACCTTCAATGCTGCAGACATTTTTTGGTACCCTTCCCCAGATCTGTGCCTCGACACAATCCTGTCTCGGAGCTCTGCGGACAATTCCTTTGACTTCATGGCGTGATTTTTGCACTGACATGTCAACTGTGGGACCTTATATTGTCAGGTGTGTGCCTTTCCAAATAATTTCCAGTCAATTGAATTTACCACAGCTGGACTCCAATCATGTTGTAGAAACATCTCAAGGATGATCAATGGAAACAGGATACACCTGCACTCAATTTCGAGTCTCATAGCAAAGGGGCTGAATACTTATGTAAATAAGGTATCTGTTTTTTATTTTTAATAAATTCGCAAAGTTTTCGCTTTGTCATTATGGGGTATTGTGTGTAGATTGATGAGGAAAAAAGTAAGCTAATATAGTGGCAACAAGACATGGACAATGTTTATGCCTAGCTCCAGTACATTTATTTACTCCTCATGGAGTCATGGAAAGATTTAGCAAAGGTGACTTACACTAGTTCCTGGTGCTGAGCTTGATGTTGATGGGATCGGACTCTGTAAATAGAACACATAGACGAGCGACATTAACATCTGCGGTAGTTAGTTAGCTAGCTAGGTAATGGTTAGATATGGTCTGGTAGGCTGTAGCTAACGTACCCTAAAGTAGCTAACATTAGCATGCAAAGTTACAAATCACATCTGCAGATACCAGCTGGCTAATTACATTGATATGCGGTGGAATGTCTAGTCAGCGTGCTATGAAAGCTAGCTAGCAAAATTTTGGTTTAGACCACATAAATGTAGTTTGCTACCTAATTTAGATACGTTACCTCTGCTCGACTTGTTTTCTGCTGCGCTGATGTTGGCTGATTGGATGCCTTCATCTTTGAAGTGATGGGGGAAATCAATGGAATAGCTTCACTTTTCAACTTTCTATGACCTGGCAACCCCATCAGTTGAGATCATATTTTTCAGGTCATTTTCGAAATCCGCAGGCTGAAAGTGCTGGCCTTAAACACAGAATTCTCCACGGGAGGATTCACATTATAAGCAGCGTTCTTTATTGCCGCCAGCCACTGTCGGCTCCGAGGAATATCTCCGGCAGGTAACTGATGAAATGTTACCCCAGAAGCCTGTACTTGCTTGTAGTTGCACATACACTAAACTTTGCAGTTGTTGTCAACACAAAAATAAAAATAGATAGTTATTGTCAGCTGATGTTCTATGGCTGGTCCAGTTAGTGACATTAGCTACCTGTTGACGCCCATTCTCAGCTCAACTGGATCCACCTCGACAGGGGTGGAACTACGTCCTGTAATCGCTATCAGTTCTGGATATTTTGGTTTGCTTACAAACAGGAAATATAGCTGGCCCTTTCCTACTGTTCAGATGCAGAAACGCGTGTATTTGCGTGTAGTGAGGAAATTCAAGATGTGTATGACACATATTATATCTTAATAACATATTCATGGTCTTATACTGTGAAAGAGCAGCGGTGAAATGTCCCTTTAATTTTGGGGCTGCATGTCTACAACTTCAGGATAATTTAAACAGGCTAACCATTTGTTTTGTCAGTCAATGTCGAGCTAGCTATCTAACTATGTAAGTAAGCTAGCAACAACAATTTGCTAAGCAGCTGGTTAAGTCACTGCACTGGTGACCAATGTCCTTGCTATGAATTTTTGCAGGAGATAGCCACTGCTTTGTTTTTATTTTCTCACAATTGCAAACAATTAAATCACTGTCACAACATCTGTCATACATTTGCTAGTTATTCTGCCTATTTCATGCAAGGTCATACGCGAGCACAGGGATATCATAAATCAGGAACTATGTTTTCGTTTTTTAAATGGCGAATGCTCTGGAATAAAAAAAATGAATATGAGTTCCACATCCTACAAGACAGATCGGTTGAGGGACGAGCATCGCTTAGGAGTGACGCCATCTGAATCGAGACAATGGCTTAAGGTCTGATAAGTTACAAGTTTATTAAAACCGGTTGCCCAAAGCCAGCTCGGGAGGACACACTGCTTGCGTCCCAAATGGCACACTATCCACTATATAGTGCACTACATTTGACCAGGGCTCATTTGGATCTGGTCAAAAGCAGTGTACTTAATAAGGATTAGGTTGCGATTTATTCAGATGATTTACATTTGAGTAATTTAGCCCAGGGTTTCCCAAACTCAGTCCTGGGTCAAACAAATGTGACTATGGTTTCTATTTCCCTCTAAAAGTTGCCTTTGAAAGCTCTTTAACAGTGTAAACACACACACACACTGCTGGTCTGTGATAGGCGACTGTCCAAGTAAACAGTTCACTGACTCTATGCACACTCACAAGACTATATACATACATTACTGTATATATTCACTCACTCACACTTACTACACTGACAATCTCACACAAAACCCACACACATTCACATATACGCACACACACACCGACACAACACAAACACACATACACACACTCGTGCATACCGACACAGTACAAACACACATACGCACACACATTCACACTTTTACACTCATCATATGCTGCTGCTACTCTGCTCTTTATTTTACTCGTATTTGTATCTATCCTGATGCCTAGTCACTTTCCCTGCCTTAATATTTATCTCAAGTACCTCTTAATCGTGCACATTGATATGGTACTTGTACTCCCTGTGTATAGCTCCAAATTGATCTGGTACTGGTACTCTCTGTATATAGCTCCACATTGATCTGGTACTGGTACTCTCTGTACATAGCTCCACATTGATCTGGTACTGGTACTCTTTGTACATAGCTCCACATTGATCTGGTACTGGTACTCTTTGTACATAGCTCCACAATGATCTGGTACTGGTACTTCCTGTACATAGCTCCACATTGATCTGGTACTGGTACTTCCTGTACATAGCTCCACATTGATCTGGTACTGGTACTCCCTGTGTTTAGCTCCACATTGATCTGGTACTGGTACTGCCTGTATATAGCTCCACATTGACCTGGTACTGGTACTGCCTGTACATAGCTCCACATTGATCTGGTACTGGTACTGCCTGTATATAGCTCCACATTGATCTGGTACTTCCTGTACATAGCTCCACATTGATCTGGTACTGGTACTGCCTGTATATAGCTCCACATTGATCTGGTACTGGCACTGCCTGTATATAGCTCCACATTGATCTGGTACTGGTACTGCCTGTATATAGCTCCACATTGATCTGGTACTGGTACTGCCTGTATATAGCTCCACATTGATCTGGTACTGGTACTCTCTGTACATAGCTACACATTGATCTGGTACTGGTACTCTTTGTACATAGCTCCACATTGATCTGGTACTGGTACTCTTTGTACATAGCTCCACAATGATCTGGTACTGGTACTTCCTGTACATAGCTCCACATTGATCTGGTACTGGTACTTCCTGTACATAGCTCCACATTGATCTGGTACTGGTACTGCCTGTATATAGCTCCACATTGACCTGGTACTGGTACTGCCTGTATATAGCTCCACATTGATCTGGTACTGGTACTGCCTGTATATAGCTCCACATTGATCTGGTACTTCCTGTACATAGCTCCACATTGATCTGGTACTGGTACTGCCTGTATATAGCTCCACATTGATCTGGTACTGGCACTGCCTGTATATAGCTCCACATTGATCTGGTACTGGTACTGCCTGTATATAGCTCCACATTGATCTGGTACTGGTACTGCCTGTATATAGCTCCACATTGATCTGGTACTGGTACTTCCTGTACATAGCTCCACATTGATCTGGTACTGGTACTGCCTGTATATAGCTTCACATTGATCTGGTACTGGTACTTCCTGTATATAGCTCCACATTGATCTGGTACTGCCTGTATATAGCTCCACATTGATCTGGAACTGGTACTTCCTGTATATAGCTCCACATTGATCTGGTACTGCCTGTATATAGCTCCACATTGATCTGGTACTGGCACTGCCTGTATATAGCTCCACATTGATCTGGTACTGGTACTGCCTGTATGTAGCTCCACATTGATCTGGTACTTCCTGTACATAGCTTCACATTGATCTGGTACTGGTACTTCCTATATATAGCTCCACATTGATCTGGTACTTCCTGTATATAGCTCCACATTGATCTGGTACTAGTACTGCCTGTATATAGCTCCACATTGATCTGGTACTTCCTGTACATAGCTCCACATTGATCTGGTACTGGTACTGCCTGTATATAGCTCCACATTGATCTGGTACTGGTACTTCCTGTATATAGCTCCATTCTTGTGTATTTTATTCATCTTGTGTTACTATGTTTCTTTTATAATTATTTGTTTACTCTACATCGTTGGGCATGGCTCATAACATAAGCAAGCATTTAATAGTAAAATCTACACTGTTGTATTAGCCACATGTGACAAATACATTTTGATGTAATTTTTCCATTCCATTGGTTCACTAAGCTTGTAGCATCCCATACCTTACCAGCAAACTGGTGTGAGACTTCCTTATAAAGACGTAGAATCATTCAGACTGAAAGATACTTTCTCCAATGCTGAGAGCTCCCGCTTGTTTGGGAGTTGCAGAGATGAGCCAAGATTGTAAGAAGTGGTAAAAAAAAGTATTTAATATATATATATATATACACTACTGGTCTAAAGTTTTAAAACACTTACTCATTCAAGGGTTTTTCTTTATTTTTTATAAACAATGAAATAACACATGATATCATGAAGTAACCCAAAATGTATTAAACAAGTCAAAATATATTTTATACTTCAAATAGCCAACCTTTGCCTTGATGACAGCGTTGCAGACTCTTGGCATTCTCTCAACCAGCTTAACCTGGGATGCTTTTCCAACCGTCTTGAAGGAGTTCCCACATATGCTGAACACTTGTTGGCTGCGAGAGTGTGCAAAGCTGTTATCAAGGCAAAGGGTGGCTACTTTGAAGAATCTCAAATATAAAATATATTTTGATTTATTTAACACTTTTTTGGTTACTTCATGATTCCATGTGTTCTCTCATAGTTTTGATGTCTTTACTATTATTCTACAATGTAGAAAATAATCAAACTAAAGAAAAACCCTGGAATGAGTAGGATGTTCTAAAACTTTTGACCGGTAGTGTATATGTAAGTATTTTTCACATCTCCATGACAACTGTGAATGACTCTAACGGCCGTATTATCACGTTGTGGTTCTGTCTGGTCGCGTTGCTCGCGCTCTATATCAGGATTACACCCTCAGATGTTTTCCCAATGTGGCATGTGAGGCAGAGCGTGACAGCTACACAAACACACACACACGAGGATGCACACACTCACACCCACACACCAGTGGCAGTCAGTGCCGTTTAAGATCAGGAGGACGGCACCAACTTTACACTCGTGGGAATTGGCCTATATTAAAATGTTTCTTACAGAATAAATGTGAAAATGCATATGCATAAGAGTGGTAGCAATTGAAAGGTAACAGTTTGAAAAGTATTAAATTGAGGACACAGCATTTCACCTGACACAAGACTGAATCCAAACATTACACTGTTGATTTGATGTGGATTTGACATTTATTGTACTTTTCTCTGCATTTGTTTATATCGAAATCTAAAAATACTTTGATTACATTCCCTGACATGATAAAAATATGAATGGAAAATGTGGGGGGGTGCAACATAAGAAGAAAAAGACAAGGGTTTGAGTGAGAGGTCAAACTGCTGTCTCCAAGTGGCCGCACACCTCTCTAAAGTGTGCACAGTTCCTAAGTCATTTCAATGCACTTTTATGACTCTAAGAAGAGTCTTCAACTATAAGGTGTTTTTGAGCTCTTCTAGCTGGGCCGTTGAGGAACTAAAACAAGAACACTTGTCGTTGTTTTGTTTGGAACACAACCCTGCATCTCTGCCATCACAGAATTACTGTTGTTGTTTACGCAATCAAAAACATCTTATTATAAATGAAAGGAGTCTTGAGACACTGTCATAGTGGAAACTCCCACAGCAACCGCAAGGCGGAGGGGCCTACGAGCTCTGAGGTCTCATGCGCCCGTCATCTCACATCTATGCCAAAATATTATATTTTTGACAGTAACCCTCTTTTTTAATTTTCACATGTAGCAAGCAAAATATTTGTGTTGTCCAATCTACATGGGTAGTCGGTGAGCCAGACAGACAGTATACACTGAGTGAACAAAACATTAAGGACACCTTCCTAATATTGAGTTGCACACTATCGCAGTTGGAAGCTAGTAGCCTTAGTGATGCATCAGCTAGCACTAGCAACCTCCCAGTCCCGACAGAGAACTCACTGCCCGGGCCCGGCTTAATGTTCCAGTCTAGTTGGTGCTAAAGGAGATGAAAGGGGCGCGGCTCTGTTGCATCCTGCAGTGTGTGTGACGTTTGGTGTGGCGTTCTTTTATGTTTTTAATTTGTACACTTAGTTTACAAACTATCTGTCAATGATGGATTTACAGTGGTGGGGTTTGGACTGATCTTGTTGATGGTGTACATACCCGCTACGAACGGACTAAATAATGAAAATGCTGATGGCAGCGGAATCCAATACAGCAGAGAGTTCTTACTACAATGCAACTCAAACACGAACGCCATGGCTATCCCAATAGCCCATCTAATCCCGATTGTCTGCGAGTGGATTACAAACCTAAATGCAAACGTGGAAAACACGGAGGAATCAGACAAAGACTTAAAAAATTCAAGACCAAACCTCCCTTACCCACCACCTTGCTGATCAATGCGCATGCACTGAGGGGAAAAACCAGGAGGCCTGTTTGCTGGCGTTTACTGAGACTTGGCTGGATGACAGAGTCCTGTACAGGGAAGTGGAGTCGGCCGGCTTCACTCTGGTTAGAGCGGACGGTGATCTGACAGTCACAGGGAAACTTCACTGCGGGGGCATCTGCCTGCTTGTCAGCGATCAGGGGTGTAAATCGATCCTGGTAAGAGAGACACTCTGTACCCTTGACATTGAACTGCTTTCTGTGTCACTGCGACCCTACTATCTGCCCAGTGAGTTCCACCAATTGTTTGCTACCGTTGTGTACATCCAACCAAAAGTTAATGTAACAAAGGCATCAGAGATGATTAATAATCTGTCACAGAAACTGGAATCCATTTCCCCTGACGCACCCACATTTATTTTAGGGGATTTTGACAACTGTACATTGCACAAAGTCTTGCGCACATACCACCAGTATGTGAAATGTCACACTAGGAAAAATAAGACTCTTGATTTGTGCTATGGGACAATACCAAATGTGTTTCTGCCACCACCAGACCTCCCCTGGGATCATCAGACCACAATGTTGTCTACCTCAGGCCAACCTACTGTCGCCTCCCGGAGAGGGAGAAACCTACAGTTAAAACTGTCCAGATCTGGAACGACAACAGGTATCACTTGTCTCCGAGGGTGTGGGAGGTACAGTGGCTTGCAAAAGTATTCACCCCCCTTGGCATTTTTCCTATCTTGATACCTTACAACCTGGAATTTTTTTTTTTGGGGGGGGGGGGATTTGTATCATTTGATTTACACAACATGCCTACCAATTTGAAGATGCAAAATATGTTTTATTGCAAAACAAACAAGAAATAAGACACAAAAAAAGAAAACTTGAGCGTGCATAACTATCCCCCCCAAAGTCAATACTTTGTAGAGCCACCTTTTGAAGCAATTACAGCTGCAAGTCTCTTGGGGTATGTCTCTATAAGCTTGGCACATCTAGATACTGGGATTTTTGCCCATTCTTCAAGGCAAAACTGCTCCAGCTCCTTCAAGTTGGATGGGTTCCGCTGGTGTACAGCAATCTTGAAGTCATACCACAGATACTCAATTGGATTGAGGTCTGGGGTTTGATGAGGCCATTCGAAGACATTTGAATGTTTCCCCACCACTCGAGTGTTGCACTCGAGTTTTGCTTTAGCAGTATGCTTCGGGTCATTGTCCTGCTGGAAGTTGAACCTCCGTCCCAGTCTCAAATCTCTGGAAGACTGAAACAGGTTTCCCTCAAGAATTTCCCTGTATTTAGCGCCATCCATAATTCCTTCAATTCTGACCAGTTTCCCAGTCCCTGAAAAACATGTTCTTGGGGTGATCACTGTGTTCTCGGGGTGATGAGAGGTGTTGGATTTGTGCCAGACATAGCATTTTCCTTGATGGCCAAAAAGGTACATTTTAGTCTCATCTGACCAGAGTACCTTCTTCCATATGTTTGGGGAGTCTTCCCACGTACCTTTTGGCGAACACCAAACGTGTTTGCTTATTTTTGTCTTTAAGCAATTACTTTTTTTATGGCCACTCTTCCGTAAAGCCCAACTCTGTGGAGTGTATGGCTTAAAGTGGTCTTATGGACAGATACTCCAATCTCTGATGTGGAGCTTTGCAGCTCCTTCAGGGTTATCTTTGGTCTCTTTGTTGCCTCTCTGATTAATGCCCTCCTTGCCTGGTCCATGAGTTTTGGTGGGCAGCCCTCTCTTGGCAGGTTTGTTGTGGTGCCATATTCTTAAACATTTTTGATAATGGATTTAACGGTGCTCTGTGGGATGTTCAAAGTTTTGGATATTTTTGATAACCCAACCCTGATCTGTACGTCTTTGTCCCTGTACATCTTTGTCACAACTTTGTCCTTGACCTGTTTAGAGAGATCCTTGGTCTTCATGGTGCCGCTTGCTTGCTGGTGCCTCTTGCTTAGTGGTGTTGCAGACTCTGGGGCCATTCGGAACAGGTGTATATATACTGAGATCATGTGACACTTAGATTGCACACAGGTGGACTTTATTTTGTGGATGTTGGACTTCCTGAGCCAATGGTCACAGCGGGTCAAAACAGGTCCCCAAGTGTAGAGCACACCAACACAGGCTCTCCTCAGGGATGTGTTTTCTCCCCACTCTTGTACATCTTGTACACTAATAGTTGTACTAGTTCCCATCCTGACAGACACCTCATTATGTTCGTTGATGACACTGCCTTGATCAGCCTGTTACATGATGATGAGGAACACCATGGCCCGGTCCTAGATTAGAGTGTAGAGTGGTGTGACGAATCACACTTGGTCCTCAATACCAACAAGACCAAAGAGATAGACTTCAGGAAGCGTATCTCTGCAACATCTATCAGAGGTCAGAACATAGAGATTGTAGAGGAACACAAATATATGGGTGTTCTCTTGGACAATAAGCTTCAGTGAAGTAAATGTACAGACCTGATCTACAAAAAGTGTCAATAGAGACTTTCTAAAAAAGTTGGGATCTTTTAATGTTAATTTTACTATACTGACTCTGTTTTACAAATCTTTCATTTGTAGTATTTTAACTTTTCGTATTGTTTGTTGGTTTGGCAATGCCACTGTCAGCCAGAGAAATATGAGGGATTATCACCACAGCAAGCAAGGTACTGGTAGTCAAACAGACAGGCCTGGATGAGATCTTTAAGGTCAGGGCCCTCAGCAAGGTACTTGGAGTCAAACAGACAGGCCTGGATGAGATCTTTAAGGTCAGGGCCCTCCACGAGGTACTTGTAGTCAAACAGACAGGCCTGGATGAGATCTTTAAGGTCCGGGCCCTCCGCAAGGTACTTGGAGTCAAACAGACAGGCCTGGATGAGATCTTTAAGGTCAGGGCCCTCCCCAAGGTACTTGGAGTCAAACAGACAGGCCTGGATGCGATCTTTAAGGTCCGGGCCCTCCCCAAGGTACTTGGAGTCAAACAGACAGGCCTGGATGAGATCTTTAAGGTCAGGGCTCTCCCCAAGGTACTTGTAGTCAAACAGACAGGCCTGGATGAGATCTTTAAGGTCAGGGCCCTCCGCAAGGCTCACAAAATCATTTTAGACCCAAGCCACCCCATGTACCCAGACTTTGAACTACTCCCCTCTGGGCGCAGGTATAGGGCACCACTCGGCAGGAAAAACAGAACTAGGCAATGATTTGTGCCAAGTGTGATATCCCTCTTAAATAGCTCAGGCTAATGTTCCTATCGACCCAGTAAGGCCAGCAGGGTAGTCTCTTTTTATTGGTATGTAACTGGTATGCAAGTTGTATTGTCAAGTTGTTTTGTTATTTAAACACCACTTTAAACGTGTACATGACACTGCAACAAAATTTCCCCATGGGGACAATAAAGTAAGTAAAGTAAAGTGACAGTGGCCTTGCTCCTCCTCTTCTTCCTCCCCTCGAGAATAGTGACAGTTCCTCTAGTGAGAATATGGGTCCTCCATCTCCTCCTCTCCCAGAAAACCAAGTTGATGACTGCCAGAGACCCAGCGGCGCTCATGAGAGCGGCATCGAAAATTCATTCTACTATCTGCAATGTTTGAATTTCCCCCTTTAATTACTGAACAAGTAAATACTGTGCATTATTGCCGCAGGCCAGCATTCTGAATAGCAGCATTGTGACACGGTAGGCCTATAGATTCGTGAAACATCAACATTAGGCCTAACATGAGGAAATGGCGACCAAATACAAATAAACATGTATCCATTAAAAGAAAGAAAAGTTATAGGGTACTACAAGCACTAGTATTCAGGTGTGAATCACAATAGACAAACATAGGCTCATTCTGTTCAGAGCAACCCAGGGTATGACACCATGTCATCTTGTAACTGTACACACATAGTGATCATCAACAGTGAGACTGTATATGAGTTTTATGATAAGAAAATGTGAAGTGCACATTTGGACTCACAGGTGTTTGGCTTGTTTGTATGACATCAAAGTGGAATTTATTATAATCCTCAACGCCTCATTTTACAAAAAACATTAGGTCCTCTTAATTTACAGCATTTCCCTCACTCAGACAACAAAAAGTGTGCTAAAGTTGCCCAACTAGTGGGAGGGATGGGACAAACTTCTTGTGCGTGCGATGCTCACGGTCAAAACTCATACAGCGCATTGAAGCGCAGAGCCTGAGCTCTGACGTAATTTATAGCATGCTACTGTACAAGCACTGTATTCCCATTTAAGCACTTATTAGTGCCCAATTTGCCATTTTCAACCCTTATACATACGGGTACGAGCATGGCCTTATTTCTATTATAGCAGATTGGATGACTGTCATTCATATTCCATTCACCAAGCTCAATGTAACATTGATAGGTTCAGGTTATTATACAATGCTCGAATTTGCCCTATACCCATCATGAGGTTGTGTCACGCCCTGACCTTAGAGATCCTTTTTATGTCTCTATTTTGTTTGGTCAGGGCGTGAGTTGGGTGGGCATTCTATGTTGTGGGTTCTATGTTTTCTATTTCTGTGTGTTGACTGGGTGGGGTTCTCAATCAGAGGCAGCTGTCTATCGTTGTCTCTGATTGAGAACCATACTTAGGTAGCCTTTTCCCACCTGTGTTTTGTGGGTAGTTGTTTTCTGTTTTGTGTGTCTGCACCAGATAGAACTGTTTCGTTTGTGCCGCTTTGATCATTTTTGTTCTAGTGTTCGGTTATAAAGAAAAATCATGGACGCGTACCATGCTGCACCTTGGTCCTCACCTTCTTCCACCAACAGCCGTTACAGGTTGCTACAACCTAGCCTACAAATTGAAGTCTATAACACACAGTTGAAGTCGGAGGTTTACATAGACTCGTTTTTCAACCACTCCACACACTTCTTGTTAGCAAACTATAGTTTTGGCAAGTCAGTTAAGACATCTACTTTGTGCAGGACACAAGTAATTGTTTACAGACAGATAATTTCACTTATAATTCACTGTATCATAATTTCAGTGGGTGAGAAGTTTACATACACTGTTGACTGTGTCTTTAAACAGCTTGGAAAATTCCAGAAAATTATATCATGGCTTTAGAAACTTCTGATAGGCTAATTGACACCATTTGAGTCAATTGGAAATGTACCTGTGGATGTATTTCAAGGCCTACCTTCAAACTCAGTGCATCTTTGTTTGACATCATGGGAAAATCAAAAGAAATTAGCCAAGACCTCAGAATCTTTTTTGTAGACATCCACAAGTCTGGTTCATCCTTAGGAGCAATTTCCAAATGCCTGAAGGTACCACGTTGTTCTGTATAAACACCATGTGACCACGCGGCCGTCATACTACTCCGGAAGGAGGCGTATTCTGTCTCCTAGAGATGAACGTACTTTGGGGTGAAAAGTGCAAATCAATCCCAGAACAA
This sequence comes from Oncorhynchus clarkii lewisi, assembly GCF_045791955.1. Lineage (NCBI taxonomy): Eukaryota > Metazoa > Chordata > Actinopteri > Salmoniformes > Salmonidae > Oncorhynchus > Oncorhynchus clarkii. The sequence goes on from NC_092166.1 coordinate 40,293,302, forward strand.
CAGCAAAGGACCTTGTGAAGAGGCTGGAAGAAACGGGTACAAAAGTATCTATATCCACAGTAAAAAGAGTCCTATATCGACATAACCTGAAAGGCCGCTCAGCAAGGAAGAAGCTGCTCCAAAACCACCATAAAAAAGCCAGACTATGGTTTGCAACTGCACATGGGGACAAAGATTGTACTTTTTGGAGAAATGTCCTCTGGTCTGATGAAACAAAAATAGAACTGTTTGGCCATAATGACCATCGTTATGTTTGGAGGAAAAACTGGAGGCTTGCAAGCCGAAGAACACCATCCCAACCGTGAAGCACGGGGGTGGCAGCATAATGTTGTGGGGGTGCTTTGCTGCAGGAGGGACTGGTGCACTGCATAAAATAGATGGCATCATGAGGCAGGAAAATGAGGTGGATATATTGAAGCAACATCTCAAGACATCAGTCAGGAAGTTAAAGCTTGGTCGCAAATGGGTCTTCCAAATGGACAATGACCCCAAGCATACTTCAAAAGTTGTGGCAAAATGGCTTAAGGACAACGAAGTCAAGGTATTGGAGTGGCCATCACAAAGCCCTGACCTCAATCCCATAGAAGATTTGTGGGCAGAACTGAAAAGCATGTGAATAAGGGGGCCTTCAATCCTGACTCAGTTACACCAGCTCTGTCAGGAGGAATGGGCCAAAATTCTTCCAAATTATTGTGGGAAGCTTGTGGAAGGCTAACCGAAATGTTTGACCCAAGTTAAACAATTTAAAGGCAATGCTACCAAATACTAATTGAGTGTATGTATACATATGACCCATTGGGAATGTGATGAAAGAAATAAAAGCTGAAATGAATCACTCTCTATTATTATTCTGACATTTCACGTTCTTAAATCACTCAGGACTCAGGAGACAGAGACAGATTGTGATTCTGAGAGCCCAAATGATCAGTTGACGTCATTTCCGGTCACGACTTGCAGACTTGTTTTTGAGTTGCTGTGCGTTTTGTTGCCAACCTGTTTTGCTACCTGACAAATTTACGGTTTTTACTTTTTAATTACCGTTTATATTTTTGTTTTTTCCTACTCAACTTTTTGACTCCGGACGCTTTATCTGGACACAGTTCGTCAGGACCTCCAACAGCCGAAGCTAAGTAGTAACATTAACATGATGCCTTCTAATTGCAGTCGCTGTACTCGCCTTACGGCGAGGATAGCTGTGCTACAAGCCCAGCTTCAGACGCAATCGCTAGGCAAGGGTAATTTCAGTGTAGGAAAGGATGAAACCGCGTCTGTGCCACCAGTAAGTACAGATAGTAGTATAAATCCTCTGGCACAGTCCCCGCAGCCGGACAACTTTCTCACGGTTTCTGGAAGGAAATGCTGTAGGAACGCTCAACCGGTGTCGCTCATTCAGCCGACAGAAACTTTCAACTGGTTTTCCCCATTAAGCGGGTCGGAGTCAGAGGCCGAGTCTTCTCTGGTCTCTACTCCTCCCGTTACGGGGTCTGAGACGCCGAAGCTTCCCACCATTAGCTCTGACAAATTGAAAACTCTAGTCATTGGCGACTCCATTACCCGCAGTATTAGACTTAAAACGAATCATCCAGCGATCATACACTGTTTACCGGGGGGCAGGGCTACCGACGTTAAGGCTAATCTGAAGATGGTGCTGGCTAAAGCTAAAACTGGCGAGTGTAGAGAGTATAGAGATATTGTTATCCACGTCGGCACCAACGATGTTAGGATGAAACAGTCAGAGATCACCAAGCGCAACATAGCTTCTGCGTGTAAATCAGCTAGAAAGATGTGTCGGCATCGAGTAATTGTCTCTGGCCCCCTCCCAGTTAGGGGGAGTGATGAGCTCTACAGCAGAGTCTCACAACTCAATCGCTGGTTGAAAACTGTTTTCTGCCCCTCCCAAAAGATAGAATTTGTAGATAATTGGCCCTCTTTCTGGGACTCACCCACAAACAGGACCAAGCCTGACCTGCTGAGGAGTGACGGACTCCATCCTAGCTGGAGGGGTGCTCTCATTTTATCTACCAACATAGACAGGGCTCTAACTCCTCTAGCTCCACAATGAAATAGGGTGCAGGCCAGGCAGCAGGCTGTTAGCCAACCTGCCAGCATAGTGGAGTCTGCCACTAGCACAGTCAGTGTAGTCAGCTCAGCTATCACCATTGAGACCGTGTCTGTGCCTCGACCTAGGTTGGGCAAAACTAAACATGGCGGTGTTCGCCTTAGCAATCTCACTAGGATAAAGACCACCTCCATTCCTGTCATTATTGAAAGAGATCATGATACCTCACATCTCAAAATAGGGCTACTTAATGTTAGATCCCTTACTTCAAAGGCAATTATAGTCAATGAACTAATCACTGATCATAATCTTGATGTGATTGGCCTGACTGAAACATGGCTTAAGCCTGATGAATTTACTGTGTTAAATGAGGCCTCACCTCCTGGCTACACTAGTGACCATATCCCCCGTGCATCCCGCAAAGGCGGAGGTGTTGCTAACATTTACGATAGCAAATTTCAATTTACAAAAAAAAAAATGACGTTTTCGTCTTTTGAGCTTCTAGTCACGAAATCTATGCAGCCTACTCAATCACTTTTTATAGCTACTGTTTACAGGCCTCCTGGGCCATATACAGCGTTCCTCACTGAGTTCCCTGAATTCCTATCGGACCTTGTAGTCATAGAGGATAATATTCTAATCTTTGGTGACTTTAATATTCACATAGAAAAGTCCACAGACCCACTCCAAAAGGCTTTCGGAGCCATCATCGACTCAGTGGGTTTTGTCCAACATGTCTCTGGACCCACTCACTGTCACAGTCATACGCTGGACCTAGTTTTGTCCCATGGAATAAATGTTGTGGATCTTAATGTTTTTCCTCATAATCCTGGACTATCGTACCACCATTTTATTACGTTTGCAATTGCAACAAATAATCTGCTCAGACCCCAACCAAGGATCATCAAAAGTCGTGCTATAAATTCACAGACAAAGATTCCTTGATGTCCTTCCAGATTCCCTCTGTCTACCCAAGGACGCCAGAGGACAAAAATCAGTTAACCACCTAACTGAGGAACTCAACTTAACCTTGCGCAATACCCTAGATGCAGTTGCACCCCTAAAAACTAAAAACATTTCTCATAAGAAACTAGCTCCCTGGTACACAGAAAATACCCGAGCTCTGAAGCAAGCTTCCAGAAAATTGGAACGGAAATGGCGCCACACCAAACTGGAAGTCTTCCGACTAGCTTGGAAAGACAGTACTGTGCAGTACCGAAGAGCCCTTACTGCTGCTCGATCATCCTATTTTTCTAACTTAATTGAGGAAAATAAGAGCAATCCGAAATTCCTTTTTGATACTGTCGCAAAGCTAACTAAAAAGCAGCATTCCCCAAGAGAGGATGACTTTCACTTCAGCAGTGATAAATTCATGAACTTCTTTGAGGAAAAGATTATGATTATTAGAAAGCAAATTACGGACTCCTCCTTAAATCTGCGTATTCCTTCAAAGCTCAGTTGTCCTGAGTCTGCACAACTCTGCCAGGACCTAGGATCAAGAGAGACGCTCAAGTGTTTTAGTACTATATCGCTTGACACAATGATGAAAATAATCATGGCCTCTAAACCTTCAAGCTGCATACTGGACCCTATTCCAACTAAACTACTGAAAGAGCTGCTTCCTGTGCTTGGCCCTCCTATGTTGAACATAATAAACGGCTCTCTATCCACCGGATGTGTACCAAACTCACTAAAAGTGGCAGTAATAAAGCCTCTCTTGAAAAAGCCAAACCTTGACCCAGAAAATATAAAAAACTATCGGCCTATATCGAATCTTCCATTCCTCTCAAAAATTTTAGAAAAGGCTGTTGCGCAACAACTCACTGCCTTCCTGAAGACAAACAATGTATACGAAATGCTTCAGTCTGGTTTTAGACCCCATCATAGCACTGAGACGGCACTTGTGAAGATGGTAAATGACATTTTAATGGCATCGGACCGAGGCTCTGCATCTGTCCTCGTGCTCCTAGACCTTAGTGCTGCTTTTGATACCATCGATCACCACATTCTTTTGGAGAGATTGGAAACCCAAATTGGTCTACACGGACAAGTTCTGGCCTGGTTTAGATCTTATCTGTCGGAAAGATATCAGTTTGTCTCTGTGAATGGTTTGTCCTCTGACAAATCAACTGTACATTTCGGTGTTCCTCAAGGTTCCGTTTTAGGACCACTATTGTTTTCACTATATATTTTACCTCTTGGGGATGTTATTCGAAAACATAATGTTAACTTTCACTGCTATGCGGATGACACACAGCTGTACATTTCAATTAAACATGGTGAAGCCCCAAAATTGCCCTTGCTAGAAGAATGTGTTTCAGACATAAGGAAGTGGATGGCTGCAAACTTTCTACTTTTAAACTCGGACAAAACAGAGATACTTGTTCTAGGTCCCAAGAAACAAAGAGATCTTCTGTTGAATCTGACAATTAATCTTAATGGTTGTACAGTCGTCTCAAATAAAACTGTGAAGGACCTCGGCGTTACTCTGGACCCTGATCTCTCTTTTGAAGAACATATCAAGACCATTTCAAGGACAGCTTTTTTCCATCTACGTAACATTGCAAAAATCTGAAACTTTCTGTCCAAAAATGATTCAGAAAAATTAATCCATGCTTTTGTCACTTCCAGGTTAGACTACTGCAATGCTCTACTTTCCAGCTACCCGGATAAAGCACTAAATAAACTTCAGTTAGTGCTAAATACGGCTGCTAGAATCCTGACTAGAACCAAAAAATTTGATCATATTACTCCAGTGCTAGCCTCCATACACTGGCTTCCTATTAAGGCAAGGGTTGATTTCAAGGTTTTACTGCTAACCTACAAAGCATTACATGGGCTTGCTCCTACCTATCTCTCTGATTTGGTCCTGCCGTACATACCTACACGTACGCTACGGTCACAAGACGCAGGCCTCCTAATTGTCCCTAGAATTTTTAAGCAAACAGCTGGAGGCAGGGCTTTCTCCTATAGAGCTCCATTTTTATGGAACGGTCTGCCTACCCATGTCAGAGACGCAAACTCGGTCTCAACCTTTAAGTCTCTACTGAAGACTCATCTCTTCAGTGGGTCATATGATTGAGTGTAGTCTGGCCCAGGAGTGGGAGGGTGAACGGAAAGGCTCTGGAGCAACGAACCGCCCTTGCTGTCTCTGCCTGGCCGGTTCCCCTCTTTCCACTGGGATTCTCTGCCTCTAACCCTATTACAGGGGCTGAGTCACTGGCTTTACTGGGGCTCTCTCATGCCGTCCCTGGAGGGGGTGCGTCACCTGAGTGGGTTGAGTCACTGATGTGGTCATCCTGTCTGGGTTGGCGCCCCCCCCCTCCCCCCTTGGGTTGTGCCGTGGCGGAGGTCTTTGTGGGCTATACTTAGCCTTGTCTCAGGATGGTAAGTTGGTGGTTGAAGATATCCCTCTAGTAGTGTGGGGGCTGTGCTTTGGCAAAGTGGGTAGGGTTATATCCTTCCTGTTTGGCCCTGTCTGGGGGTGTCCTCGGAGTGGGCCACAGTGTCTCCTGACCCCTCCTGTCTCAGCCTCCAGTATTTATGCTGCAGTAGTTTATGTGTCGGGGGGCTAGGGTCAGTTTGTTATATCTGGAGTACTTCTCCTGTCCTATTCGGTGTCCTGTGTGAATCTAAGTGTGCGTTCTCTAATTCTCTCCTTCTCTCTTTCTCTCTCTCTGAGGACCTGAGCCCTAGGACCATGCCCCAGGACTACCTGACATGATGACTCCTTGCTGTCCCCAGTCCACCTGGCTGTGCTGCTGCTCCAGTTTCAACTGTTCTGCCTTATTATTATTTGACCATGCTGGTCATTTATGAACATTTGAACATCTTGGCCATGTTCTGTTATAATCTCCACCCGGCACAGCCAGAAGAGGACTGGCCATCCCACATATGCTCTCTCTAATTCTCTCTTTCTTTCTCTCTCTCGGAGGACCTGAGCCCTAGGACCATGCCCCAGGAATACCTGACATGATGACTCCTTGCTGTCCCCAGTCCACCTGACTGTGCTGCTGCTCCAGTTTCAACTATTCTGCCTTATTATTATTCGACCATGCTGGTCATTTATGAACATTTGAACATATTGACCATGTTTTGTTATAATCTCCACCCGGCACAGCCAGAAGAGGACTGGCCCCCACATAGCCTGGTTCCTCTCTAGGTTTCTTCCTAGGTTTTGGCCTTTCTAGGGAGTTTTTCCTAGCCACCGTGCTTCTACACCTGCATTGCTTGCTGTTTGGGGTTTTAGGCTGGGTTTCTGTACAGCACTTTGAGATATCAGCTGATGTACGAAGGGCTATATAAATAAATTTGATTTGATTTGATTTGATTTAAAATAATGTGGTGATCCTAACTGTGAAAACTGAGTTTAAATGTATTTGGCTAAGGTGTATGTAAACTTCTGACTTCAACTGTAGGTGAACCGGTCAAGAGAAAAATTGGAGTAATCAAGACAGTGACACATTCAATACTGCATTGCACACTCTTCCCTGCATCTAGCTTATCTGAATTCATTAGTCCGAACTGAACTAAAACGAGAGTTTCTATTGGACAAATTCAGGTAGGCCCTCCCCATTTTATTCAGTTTGCTTCCATTTAAGAAACAATTTGCAACAGAATTGGCGGAATGAATACACCCTGAACACTTGCACACACAGTTGACTTTCATAGCAGCCACATACAGCATCATCACTTTGCTTGTTGTATAATTCCTTCTCTCATCTACACGCTCTCCTCCTCACCTTCTCTTGTGGACTTCAGTGCACAACACAACAGCTGTCTGTGAGCAGGCACAATAACCTCTCCAAGCCAAACCGTCATACCAGAACCGCTAACAGCTACACAGCCTACATCGTTGTCACCATATTAAAGTCAACAAACTAGAACTAACGGATTAGTAAACCTACAATCCATGTGTACAATCACCCAGGACTGTGTATGGCAAGCAGTTTAGCAGTTACACTGGTGGGCCTAGGTGGCAATAAATTAATACAACCGAAAGCTTACCTTGACTAGGAAAAGTTGCAGTATTGGATAACTTTAGCCAGCTAGCTAACATAAATCACATTCCTCCCTGTTTGAGTCAGATTGTTGAGTAGGCTAAATTAGCTGCAGTAGCTAAGTATGTCTCTGCTGTCTCTGCTGCTTCTCCTTCATTTTTGAAGAAATTAATTAGTTCAAAACTGTTCAACTATTGTCCAACTATTCACCACATTTTATGCGCTGCAGTGCTAGCTAGCTGTTTTCAGTACTATATTCATTATCTGATTCTTTGATTGGATGGACAACATGTCAGTTTATACTGCAAGAGCTCTGGTAGGTTGGAGGATATCTCCGGAAGTCATCATAATTACTGTGTAAGTCTATGGAAGTGGGTGAGAACCATGAGCCTCCTAGGTTTTGTGTTGAAGTTAATGTACCCAGAGGTGGAAGGAAAATAGCTGTCCTCTGGCTACACCATGGTGCTATCCTAGAGGGTGCTGTTGAGGCTACTGTAGACCTTCATTGCAAAACAATGTGTTTAATCAGTTATTTGGTGACGTGAATATATTTAATATAGTTTTATCTAAAAGGGATAACCTTTTTAAAGGAAGTTGATGTATAGCATTTACTCATACTTGTTACTTTTACTCAAGTATGAGATTAAGTACTTTTTCCACCACTGTACTTAAGTACATTTACAAACAAATGTTTTTTTACTTTTAATATTGTAATGGTTGACTGACTTTTACTTTAGTCATTTTCTATTGAGGTATCTCTACTTCTACTCAAGTATGACAATTGAGTTATTTTCCACCACTGCGATTTGCTCATCTTCATCAAATCCATTCACATTCAATTACTGTAGTTGCCTCCATTGTAAAAACTGTCCCTTCATCTCTCTCTCCCACTGTTTCTGCTGTGATACAATGACCTCACACAGACATCTTACAGTAGATCTACAGATCATTAAGCCTCAACAAGTATTTCATATAGAACTATTATTACTCTTCCTCAAGTCATTATTATGTACCTTTTTAGAGTACGGTTTAGGTACTTTAATACTCACTAAGCCTCTTTCATTTTGCCATAAGGAAGCGGAAATGATAACATATAGACTTCCACGTGAACCTACAACGCGTATTTTACAACTCATTCATTAATACTCTAACTTGTGATTAAGTTTGGATAATCACTAATGCTGTCCGGGCACTGGTATTTAGTTATATATACTGTATACTTACATCATACACATGTAGTATGCATAAAAAAAAACTCTCCAAAGCTCTATATTTCATAAATGAATGCTTTACAAGTCATGAATAAGGGATCGTAACCACACATGCATTGGTGCTGAGGAAAGCAGGAATTGTCATTTATATGGTTACTATACATAATACACATAAACCTACACATCTCTTAAACACATCTCTAAACAACTTATACATTTAAAGTAAAACATTCTAATTCCCTCATAAATGTATGGATGTCATCATTTGTTGTTCATAAACCTGCAGGCAGATTTAACTGTAACTGACTGAGCGCAATAACCATTCCTCACTAGGGAATGGCAATAAATAACAAAACAATAAAATGTCCTTGCATCTTGTACTGGGACCTCAAGTCACTGAGGAGTGGAGCTTGTGACATCCACTTACTCCAATCCATAAACATTCGCCATATACAAGATTGCTCAGTAACTCAATCCTAAACACTATAACTCAACACTTAATGATCAATACACTCTGTATGGAAAACACTGTACAGTTCATTAACTAACACACAATGACTCATTACGTAAGACTCTATACCCACCGTGACCCCGGCCTGATTTTGTGCTTCTAAGCCTTCTTAAACATTGTGTGCTTCTGTTTTTTGTATTGGATTTGTCTATTTCTTCTGCAACCGCTGATACCGACCAGCGGTTGACAGGGGCTGAACTAGAGCGGTGTTTGTGAGAAGGGTGGATCTCGAAAACGGTTCTTCTCATAAAAACGTCTGAAAGTACAAATGGTTTGAGCTACAAACTATTCACAAGCCACAGAGTCCCGTATTTTAAATGGTGTTGCCTTACTGTCTGAATTTAAAATATTCTGTGTCACTGACCTACTCAATGCCCCATAATGTCAGCGTTGTAACTAATTAATGACAAATGAAAAGCTGAATAGTTTTGAGTCAATAAGTATTCAAACCCTTTGTGAAGGCAAGCCTAAATAAGTTCAGGAGTTTAAAAAGTCTTAAATGAAATACGTTGCAAGGACTCAATGTGCTCAATAATAGTGTTCTTGAAGGACGACCTCATCTCTGTATCACACACATACAGATAATTGTAAGGTCCCTCAGTCGAGAAGTGAATTTCAAACACAGATTCAACCACAAATACCAGGGACGTCTTCCAATGCCTCGCAAAGAAGGGCCTCTATTGGTAGATGGGTAAAAAAAGGAGACTTGAAATATCCCTTTGAGCATGGTGAAGTTATTAATTACACTTTGGATGGTGTATTAATACACCCAGTCACTACAAAGATACAGGTGTCCTTCCTAACTCAGTTGCTGGAGAGGAAGGAAACCGCTCAGGGGTTTCACCAAGAGACCAATGGTGACTTTAAAACAGTTACTGAGTTGAATGGCTGTGATATGACAAAACTGAGACTGGATCAACAACATTGTAGTTACTCCACAATACTAACCTAATTGGCAGAGTGAAAAGAAGGAAGCCTGTACAGAATAAAACATTCCAAAACATGCATCCAGTTTGAAACAAGGCAATAAATGAATACTGCAAAAAATGTGGCTAAGCAAATAACTTTTGGTCCTGAATACAAAGTGTTATGTTTGGGACAAATCCAATACAACACATTACTGAGTACCACTCTCCATATTTTCAAGCATAGTGGTGGCTGCATCATGTTATGGGTATGCTTGTAATTGTTAAGGACTGGGGAGTTGTTCCAGGATAAAAAATAAACGGAATGGAGCTAAACCAGGTTCAGTCTGCTTTCCACCAGACACTGGGAGACTAACTCACCTTTCAGCAGGACTATAACCTAAAACACAAGGCCAAATCTACACTGGAGTTGCTTTCCAAAAAGACAGTGAATGTTTCTGAGTGGCCGAGTTACAGTTTTGACTTAAATCTGCTTGAAAATCTATGGCAAGACCTGAAAATGGTTGTCTAGCACTGATTAACAACCAATTTGACGGTTCTTCAATCAATTTGCGAACATTTCTAAAAACATGTTTCACTTTGTCATTATGGGGTATTGTGTGTAGATGGGTAAAACATGTTTTTCACATTTAATCCATTTTGAATTCAGGCTGTAACACAACAAAATGTGGAATAAGTCAAGGGGTATGAATAATTTCTGAAGGCACTGTAAGAGTCGTTAGAAGGTAAGGGCTTCTGTTCTTCTACATAGATCATAGGAAATGCCAGGGCATAGTGTCTATAACCTGTAATATGCTCACATAGTTGCTGTCACAAACTCAGGTGGATATTAATTTCCAATTTATGTACTTTTTTATCACGTTTTTGCAACTGTTTTTCAAATTGTGTTGTGTTTTACTTGTTGCCCTGAAAAGAAAATGGTAAAACACTTGAATGTGACACTTCTTGGTTCCATGTGGGTCTAATGCTTTATAACACATGAATGAATAAGCTACTACAACATTAAATCGTAAACACTATACGAATACTCATTACTTAAGCACCAATAACTCATTGACTAACATGTATAACACATGAATAAGTGCTCATTACCACAATTACAACAGTAATTCATCTACGTACCGGTACTTCATGCCAGTGAGCTTGGCGGTGGACTCCTTGAGGTTGTGGTGGTAGCGGTTGGTAAAGGAGCCCAGGCTGCGGGCGATGAGGGCCACCGTACGGAAACGTGCCCGCGCCTGGCTGGCCGTGTTGGCACTGGTGGCATTCTGCTTGCTGTGCCCTCCATTCCCCGGGGGCCTCAGCCCTCCTCTTCCTCCGTCCTGGTCCGAACATGCAAACGACACCTGCATGGTGGTGGCTGTACTGTCGGTGGTGGTGGTGGGCTGCTGGGTCTGCTTGCCAGCCTTGCTCCAGTCTTCACTGGGTTGTATGTGTCTGTAGTGTCTTTGTCTCTCCTGAAGTGTTTTTTGTCTCCTTTAGTGGTCATGCACTTGACTGTTTTGTCGAAAAGTCCCCTCTCATTCTACCTCTTTCTCTCTGTTTGTTATACCTGGCTCTCAGCCCTTCTCTTTCTCTTCCCTCCTCTTCTCATACTAGTCTGTGCCACTGGGGAGGTTCTCCGGGAGAAGGGGACAGCGGGTCCACTGCAGTGAAGGGGTCTCCTTCACCCTCCAGCGTCGGCTAAACCCTCCAGTCAAGAACCAGGAGCGGGAGCGGACTGCACTGCATACAGAGCAACACACACAGCCACGCACAGACTCGCTCACATACAGACCTGCTCACACACAGACTATCTTACACACTCATAACCAAATCTTAACAGACCAACACACACACTCTCGCTCTCTCACACACAGACAAAAAAAAATGAAGAGATTCCTAGATTGTCCTTAAACTTCAAGGAGAAGTGAGCTGTCCTGTGAGGAAAGCAGGAGTCCCACTAAGACTTGCACCCCACCAGGACCTTTGGTAGTGTAGAGAGCTGATGTGCAAGCGTCCTAGCCCAGGAAATCCCGCTTCTAAAAGTCCACCATGCTGAGAAGAGAGGGACAGCTTCCAATGTTCTGCTCAGAAGGAAAACGTGGTGAAAGTGCTCCGTTTGATACAGAGACCCCAGAATGATAGTGAGGAAGTGAAGAAGAGGAGGAGGAGAAGGAGGAGGGAAAAGGACGAAGCATGATCCCTCTCTTCTGGAAGGAAAGGGCAGGCGTACAATGAGAGGGGGAGTGAGGAGCCGAGAAGGAATGCATGCTGGTGAGTGTGAGAGTGAGCGAGGGAGTGATTGAAAGAGAGAGACAGGCTGCTGCCTCTAAATGACTGGCTGAAATAACCACAGTGTTTCCTCACTAGCGTCACACAGAGAGAGAACACAGTGTGGATGGAAGGGACAGAGCTGAAGCCAAGTGGTGTGTGTGTGTGTGCGTGTGTGTGTGTGTGCGTGCGTGTGTGTGTGTGCGTGCGTGTGTGTGTGTGTGTGTGTGTGTGTGTGTGTGTCAGAGTGTTTGTTTATTGAGGTAGATGCTCAGTGGTATTATAAGCATAGCTGCGTTAAGTACAGGTGCAGGGAGTGCTACAGCACTCCCTAGTGGTGAGACAGTAAAACTGCAGAAGAGGTATAAGAACTTGTGTTGTTGCAATTAAAAACTGTTATTATATATTTTTTCATTTCATTAATGGTAAAAATAATAATAATATTGGCTATAATATAGTGTAATATAGTATATAAAAATGTAAATAAAATCTTCAAACTGTACAACAAAGCCTTGACAATGCACCATTGATTTCCATTTGATTCCTTTCTGTAGGCTAATAGTAGCATTTACAAGGTCAATCAAAATCAAAATGTCTCCGATAAATATCTATTGTCAAAATGTATATATTTCCATGGCTGAATTCCTGTAGTTCAATGCTTCCCATGGCGCCTCCTTCTGGCTATTGGGAAAAATATTAATAGTGCGGTTTCAAATGTATATGACAAGGTCAGCAATCCCGGATAAAATTAACTAACTTCCAAAGAGGGAAAGATGATTAGGATGGACTATCCATACCAAACTTTAAATTGTATTTCCAGGCACTTCCAGTAGTTCTCCCCATCCTAAATAGGTTTAGACATGATTATTATGCCCCCTGGCTGAGTATAGAGAGACAAGACATATGGTGTCTCCTATATCCCTAGAAGAGGTGTTCTTCACTGAAATCTTCACTGAAATATCACTTAAATAATGTAAAATACGCTTCGGTCCTATTATTGCTCACATCATTTATATTTGGCGGAACATTTTTAAACAGTGTAACTGGGAATCAAAATGTCATGCCCACATGCCAATATTCACAATAATGCCTTTTCTATTTGGAAGGCGGAGTTTTGCTTCCCCCCAACGGTCCAAATGTGGAATCCGTACTCTTACCAATATCATGGACAGTAATGATTTGAGAACATTCCAAGATGTAAAAGATACATACACATTACCAGGCAATGTTTTTCTATATTTACAACTTAGTTCAGCTATGCTGGCCTATGGAGTCCCCTGGGAAACCCAACTACTGAACCATTCAAATCAAATCAAATGTATTTATATAGCCCTTCTTACATCAGCTGATATGTCAGTGCTGTACAGAAACCCAGCCTAAAAGGGTTCCAGGGTTCCATAGCCGCAGGCAGAACAGTTGAAACTGGAGCAGCAGCACGGCCAGGTGGACTGAGAACAGCAAGGAGTCATCATGCCAGGTAGTCCTGAGGCATGGTCCTAGGGCTTAGGTCCTCCGAGAGAGAGAAAGAAAGAGAAAAAGAGAGAAATAGAGAGAGCATACCTACATTCAGACAGGACACCGGATAAGACAGGAGAAGTACTCCAGATATAACAGACTGTCCCTAGCCCCCCGACACATAAACTACTGCAGCATAAATACTGGAGGCTGAGACAGGAGGGGTCAGGAGACCCTGTGGCCCCATCCAATGATACCCCCGGACAGGGCCAAACAGGCAGGATATACAGTTCCTTTCGAAAGTATACGGCCCCCTTGAACTTTGCGACCTTTTGCCACATTTCAGGCTTCAAACATAAAGATATAAAACTGTATTTTTTTGTGAAGAATCAACAACAAGTGGGACACAATCATGAAGTGGAACGACATTTATTGGATATTTCAAACTTTTTTAACAAATCAAAAACTGAAAACTTGGGCGTGCAAAATTATTCAGCCCCCTTAAGTTAATACTTTGTAGCGCCACCTTTTGCTGCGATTACAGCTGTAAGTCGCTTGGGGTATGTCTCTATCAGTTTTGCACATCGAGAGACTGAAATTTTTTCCCATTCCTCCTTGCAAAACAGCTCGAGCTCAGTGAGGTTGGATGGAGAGCATTTGTGAACAGCAGTTTTCAGTTCTTTCCACAGATTCTCGATTGGATTCAGGTCTGGACTTTGACTTGGCCATTCTAACACCTGGATATGTTTATTTTTGAACCATTCCATTGTAGATTTTGCTTTATGTTTTGGATCATTGTCTTGTTGGAAGACAAATCTCCGTCCCAGTCTCAGGTCTTTTGCAGACTCCATCAGGTTTTCTTCCAGAATGGTCCTGTATTTGGCTCCATCCATCTTCCCATCAATTTTAACCATCTTCCCTGTCCCTGCTGAAGAAAAGCAGGCCCAAACCATGATGCTGCCACCACCATGTTTGACAGTGGAGATGGTGTGTTCAGGGGGATGAGCTGTGTTGCTTTTACGCCAAACATAACGTTTTGCATTGTTGCCAAAAAGTTCAATTTTGGTTTCATCTGACCAGAGCACCTTCTTCCACATGTTTGGTGTGTCTCCCAGGTGGCTTGTGGCAAACTTTAAACAACACTTTTTATGGATATCTTTAAGAAATGGCTTTCTTCTTGCCACTCTTCCATAAAGGCCAGATTTGTGCAATATACGACTGATTGTTGTCCTATGGACAGAGTCTCCCACCTCAGCTGTAGATCTCTGCAGTTCATCCAGAGTGATCATGGGCCTCTTGGCTGCATCTCTGATCAGTCTTCTCCTTGTATGAGCTGAAAGTTTAGAGGGACGGCCAGGTCTTGGTAGATTTGCAGTGGTCTGATACTCCTTCCATTTCAATATTATCGCTTGCACAGTGCTCCTTGGGATGTTTAAAGCTTGGGAAATCTTTTTGTATCCAAATCCGGCTTTAAACTTCTTCACAACAGTATCTCGGACCTGCCTGGTGTGTTCCTTGTTCTTCATGATGCTTTCTGCGCTTTTAACGGACTTCTGAGACTATCACAGTGCAGGTGCATTTATACGGAGACTTGATTACACACAGGTGGATTGTATTTATCATCATTAGTCATTTAGGTCAACATTGGATCATTCAGAGATCCTCACTGAACTTCTGGAGAGAGTTTGCTGCACTGAAAGTAAAGGGGCTGAATAATTTTGCACGCCCAATTTTTCAGTTTTTGATTTGTTAAAAAAGTTTGAAATATCCAATAAATGTCGTTCCACTTCATGATTGTGTCCCACTTGTTGTTGATTCTTCACAAAAAAATACAGTTTTATATCTTTATGTTTGAAGCCTGAAATGTGGCAAAAGGTCGCAAAGTTCAAGGGGGCCGAATACTTTCGCAAGGCACTGTATCCCCACCCACTTTGCCAAAGCACAGCACCCACACCACTAGAGGGATATCTTCAACCACCAACTTACCATCCTGAGACAAGGCAGAGTATAGCCCACAAAGATCTCCGCCACGGCACAACCCAAAGGGAACCCAGACAGGAAGATCACGTCAATGACTCAACCCACTCAAGTGACGCACCCTTCCTAGGGACGGCATGGAAGAGCACCAGTAAGCCAGTGACTCAGCCCCTGTAATAGGGTTAGAGGCACATAATCCCAGTGGAGAGAGAAACCGGCCAGGCAGAGACAGCAAGGGCGGTTCGTTGCTCCAGAGCCTTTCCGTTCACCTTCACACTCCTGGGCCAGACTACACTCAATCATATGACCTATTGAAGAGATGAGTCTTCAGTAAAGACTTAAAGGTTGAGACCGAGTCTGCGTCTCTCACATGGGTAGGCAGACCATTCCATAAAAATGGAGCTCTATAGGAGAAAGCCCTGCCTCCAGCTGTTTGCTTAGAAATTCTAGGGACAATTAGGAGGCCTGCGTCTTGTGACCGTAGGTATGTACGGCAGGACCAAATCAGAGAGATAGGTAGGAGCAAGCCCATGTAATGCTTTGTAACCATTCAATAATGGAATTTATAAAGTAATTATCTGTGCTCCTGAAAGGACTGATCTCTATAATATATAAAAAAAACTTTTATAAAGCTAATATTCTTAGATTGCCATTAAACATGCATGGTCCACAGAACAACAACTGGAACAGAATATGGAAAAATATGACCTTGGCAACTCGTAATCTGAACCATCAATTTATACATTTTAAGCTTATTCACAGACTGTATTTAACACCAAGGAAATGTTTTACGATGAAATTGGCCCCAACTCCCACCTCTTCACTGTGTCCCCTAAATCAGGTAGATACGTTCCTCCATATGATGTGTGAGTGCCCGGCAGTTAAATGCTTCTGGAGCAAAGTTACAAAATTAATTTGTAAACATTCAATGCTTTGAATCTATTATCTTACATAAAATGGATCGCTCCTGAAATCTTTCAATCAATCAGAGATGATTACTGCTGGCAGGAAGCGCTGCCTCAGTGGATCGAGACATTTTGGCTGGGTGGGATTGGGGGAATGGGTGGAGCCCCAGTCATTTTTTGGTTTCTTTTCCTATTTATACTCAATTTATTATTACTTAAACTTGAAATTTGATCCAAATGATCAATATGTTGTAGTTATGTACCTTTTGTAATGGTTTTTTAAATCTTATTTTTGTGGCAGCCCACAGGTACAATGTATGAGATAATGAATAGAAAATATATGGAATATGAAATTATATGAATTCAAATATTTTACCTGTACCCCCCACAAAAATATGTTTTTAAATACTGGTAGCCAACCAAAGCAACCTGCTATCACAGACCCAAGGAATGAAAGCAATGAGCATGCTGCATCTACCTGACTGGCGCCGAAACCTTAGCCTCTGAGGAGCAAGATGCTAGCTCCACTGGCTGCAACAGCTCCGCGTTAGCCCCGGCACCAGGCAGAGAAGCATGCTGCTGCACCCACAGAGAGCATTTGGGCAGCCATGGCTGAGCTAGCTGATCAGCCTTTCCAACCCAAGGATGACTTCGCCTTCATGGGAAACGTATCCCACTTCAGCCAGGTTGGTTCGCCTTCATGGGAAACGTATCCCACTTCAGCCAGGTTGGTTTGACAAATGGGAAACGTATCCCACTTCAACCAGGTTGGTTCGCCTTCATGGGAAACGTATCCCACTTCAGCCAGGTTGGTTCGACAAATGGGAAACGTATCCCACTTCAGCCAGGTTGGTTCGCCTTCATGGGAAACGTATCCCACTTCAGCCAGGTTGGTTCGACAAATGGGAAACGTATCCCACTTCAGCAAGGTTGGTTCGCCTTCATGGGAAACGTATCCCACTTCAGCCAGGTTGGTTCGACAAATGGTTCTGGCTGCGTTATGTCAAGGAAGACCATTGAGTGCTTTGTTTCTCATGCGTTTAAGGCAGTGGAGAAATTGATTATCAATGAGGAAAATGTTAGAGTCAATCGCATTTTTGTTAAATGGTGGTTTTGCAAACTGGTGCAAAGCAATCAAGAGATTCTGGGAACATGAGAAATCACACTTGCACACAGATCAACTACAAAAATTGCTGCTTCAGGTAGCACACCAAACAATGCCTTGCTATTACACTTGCTGACGTCCAGACTTCGGAGAGACTGGATGAGATCCTTCTACAGTTTGATCACACTGTACAGAGGGAGATAGTCGCACTCATCTGAATGTGCCTTCTATTGTTTGACAGCTGATTGCACCACTGATGTGAGCACGATGTAACAGTTCTCATGCAGTCTACAGTACGTCGACCAGAACCTGGAGTCACACTATGATTTGGGGGGGGGGGGGGTTACCATGCCCCCGACTCCACAGCGAAAATTTGTTCTTGTGTGTAAAGGATATTTGCGTTTAAACATTCCCATGGAAGAGCTCCAGGGATTCTGCTTTGATGGAGTAAGTAACATGTCAGGCCGTTTTTCAGGTGTACAGGCTTGACTGAAAGAGGTATTTCCAGGTACCATGTACAGCATGTGCACTGTAGGAACAATTCATTGGATTTAGTTTTGCAAGAAGTTACCCGCGAGGTGAGCCTTGTGCATTGTGTGGCCGTCGTCATAAGGGAATCACACAAGCACAAGCAGTTATACAAGTTGCTTTTTGTTGTGGAAGAAGCTGTGTCCAACCAGGTGGTGCATGCACACAGTGGCGATTTTAGTATGGAAATCTTGGTGGTGCAAAAAAAATCATATGTGGGACGTATGCCAGCAAAGCCACTACTCAACACAACACTAAAAAATTAATTAATTGCCCTATAACGGTGACAAACGGTGCCCACAAACTGTTAGGGCCTACATAAAGCTGTCACAACAGCAGTCTCAACAGCAGTCCTAACACCTTACCACTGCTACACCTGGCTATCAGCTGAGCCTTGTCTGGCAGCGAAACAGCTCATTCAGTCTCATTTACTGCCTTTAAATGTTTTTTGCTGATATGGCTGACTTGCTTAAACAAATGTGGTTGAAGAGGTGAAAATAGACCAAATTATTAGGGTGAGGCACATGGGCTACTAGCAGGTTACTACACAACATACACTTAGTATTGCTTTCTTAGCTACAGTATACATATCTCCCTGGCATATTATATAATTTATGCAAAAGCATACAATACATTTTTGGAGTCACTTGAACAGGAAAGTGTCGCGGCGATCCTTCTTGTAGGCAAATTTTGTCATCAAACTTTGGCATTAAAGTCTGGCATTCTCAAAACAACTGTTAACTCGGAACTGCAAAATCTGACTTTAGCGAGTTCAAGACAACTGGGAAAATTTTTGAATCATGACGATGACAGTGATCTTCAGGTCGTAGCTCTGGAAAGAGGTCCGAGTTCCCGATTTACTTCCGAGTTGGATGAAAGTTCAATACGTATTTTCCCAGTTTTAGCTCGTTTTTCCCGAGTTCCCAGTTGACTTGAACTCACTAAAGTCAGATTTTGCAGTTCCGAGTTAACAGTTGTTTTGAGCGAGGCACAAATCATGCTTCATTGACCGCATGGCCAATGTTGAATGTTTAGAATTTTAAACTAGGAAAATTAATAACAATTTAATAACAATTTGGATTGGCAAAAATTACAATGTGAAATCACAATCATTTTGTCCTTTTTTTTTCACCCAACTCTTAACGTAAATCCAATGACATGGTGACGCTTGGTTGATTTCACGTTGAATTCACGTTAGTTGAAAACTCAAAACTAGGCGTCGAACTTACGTCTGTGCCCAGTGGGAAGTCTAAGTCTGCTGAGCTCTTCTTAAATAAGCAACCAGAAGCAGCTATCTATTGTGTTCACATGTCTAAGTGATACGAGCCAGAAACAGTACTGTGAAATAAAGTGTAACAACGTTCTACCCTGCCTCTGATATGCTCAGCTCCGTTCCACCAGAGCTGCATGCATGTGTTCCTTTACTCCAGCCTCCCCCACAGAACACTGATGTGAAGACGCAGGATTTCACAGCTCACTGAGTAAAGCAAACCCCAGGGCCATGGCAAGACTTACTTATATCCTTTATGAATTCATTTGATAACTCTGAGTTGTATCTGTCTGTTGATGTTTTAGAATCGAATACACAATGTTGCACATTGTATTTCTGTAAATCTGATGGGTTCTCTTTTGGTTGCTGTGCCAAGAGACATGGTGTCTTCTGTGTCTAATGTATAAGAACCCAATGGAAAAATGAAGATGAATTATAATGATATTTTATTTTAACAAATTCAGTGCAAAAACAAAAAAAAGATTGGTAAACTATATTTATTTCCTTCTAATTTAACCATAACAAAATGGTCCACAACAAACTTAGCAAAAGACCATGATTTGCCATACTCAAAGTACTGCATCAAGAACGCCAAAAGATTTTCACAGAGACATCCAAAAGCCTACCACCATGAGGCAAGTGTGAGTTTGGGTAGATCTAAGCTGTGAGACCTGTGAGAGACAGTCCAGTACATTTTAGGTAGAGGTTGAACATGGTGCTGAGATGTCCATCACGCGTGTGCCTCAATGCCTGTAAGCCAAAATGTCCTCCTTGTCCAACCCATTTAAAAGTATGTCACTCAAAGTTGTCAACTAGAACTGACACATTCTAGGTTGGAAGAATCCCCGACGGGCAATGATGACTCTGATTATCCCCCGGCTAACTACTTTACCACAGTAAGAATCTATAAATGAGTTGTGGAACAGACAGCTTAGATTAGAATGTCACTGAGACAGAGACTCAGCCTATATAAGAAACTGTGATAAGCACACAGGGGAATATGAGAATGCACAATTAGGTTGTTAGAAACTCCACAAAAATTGAAGATTAAGTCCCCCTATCTGCTTTGTTCTCCAATAATTATACATAATTGACTTCCTCGTTAAATAAAGATAAAATAAAAAACATAATTCAGCAAGGCCAATTTATGAATCACACTATCTGTATGTTTCATTTTATTGCAGGCAATTCCTTTCTCAAACCCGAAAACACACAGTACAAACCAGTTGAGTTGTCACCGGGAGTGTAGGCAAGACTTAATTACGTAGAAACAACAGTGCATATATTACACATAAGAGAATACACTATGGCAACCTGTGTTTTTCTTTGGCATTCAGCAGGATCCAGGATAATTGCTATCTGAACTTAACTTCCTGTTAAAAGAACAGGGTTGAATAAACATTTTGAATGAGGTTGTGAAGTCACTGCTGCTGCTGTTGTCTTTCTTTCTCTCTCTTTCTCTCCATTTCTCTTTAGATTTCTTAATGTCTTTCTCTCTCCCTCCTCTCTACTGCTTTATTTCTCTCTTTTCCTATCGCTCTCATTTCTTATTTGATTTCTTTCTCTCTCCATCCCATCTCCTTCACGCTCCTTTCTTTTCCCCTGTCTCCTTCCCCCCTTCCCCCTCTCTTTCCCCTCAGCCCATCTGTTCCCCTCTCTCCATGCTAAATCACCATTCACCACGCCTCTCTCTGTCTCCACGCCAGACCATACTAATCTCTTATGTTGTAGATGTGCCTGGGCGCAGTAGTCATTAACATGCAGCTCATATCTAGAACTACAAATCCAAACTACTCGAACTAGAATCAGCCTCCAATGGTGTTGGCATTGACTCCATGCTAACTTATTAGGCAACTCAAATATTACCCTGGGCTGTTTAGCACGAATGTACTGCGGATCAGAAGGAAGCTGAGGGAGAGAGAGGGGTGTGGCCAGGGAAAGGTAAAGTAATCAATTTTTTTGTCAGCAAAGCCATGGTATTGTGTGTATCACTGAGTAAGGGAAGATTTAGGCTGATCAATGTTATGGTTTCTCTGGCAATTCATCTGGCAATTCATCATCATCATCATCACCACCACCATCATCTTCGAGTCAACTCAAATTCCATGTCCAACATTTCTTAATTGAAAAGCATTGAAGATAATTGGAATTGGAATTGAAGTGTACTTATTGAATTGTCTGGAATGGAATTGACCCCAACCCTGATACAGTTTACAGTGATAAAATGGTTAGGGAGTCAATACATCCAGATCCAAAAGGCCCTATCCCTGGCATCAGTGTTGGTGATGCCCGTGTGTTCACCTGAAGCACATCAACCATAGTACAAAGACAGCTGTAAAGGATTAGAGGTTGACTTGAAAGGCTTGGAGATTTTCAAATATAGTTCTGTAAAAGGCATAAAGTATGCACAAATGAGGATCTTACTGCTAGCTATAGGCATTTATATGATAAACTATAGGCTTTTCTTATGCTATATACACACTCCCCTCTGTGTTTATGCTGACTAAAAATATAAACGCAACATGCAACAATTTCAAAAATGTTGCTGAGTTACAGTTCATATAAGGATATCAGTCAATAAATTCATTAGGCCACGATCTATGGATTTCACATGACTGGGCGGGGGCGCAGCCATGGGTGGGCCTGGCTCCACAATGCCCTCCCAGGCCCACCCATGGCTGCGCCCCCGCCCAGTCATGTGAAATATATTCAGCTTATACTGTACATACTATATGCATTGTACAGACACAATCTATTTTACAACAGTTATACCTCTGCCCTCAACCTCTCCCATCTATTTCTGATGTCCATCAAGTTTGATTTCACTTAGCCATATATTTTAAACTGTGCTGTTTCATAAAAGTTCTGAACCTACTTTTGTATGACTGACGCCTTTAGTGAGAGGTCTAATGCTTTAATATTTAATAATTTCTGCCTTCCGAATTCATATTAATTAAGTAAATAAGCCCTTTTAATTTTGTCTGGCTTGCCATTCCAAATAAAATGGAAAAAATGTTTGGTCATATAATAAAAGAAACAGGTCACCTATCGTAGGCAAGAAAATAGGTAAACTGAGTTAATCAGGGTGATTTTTCCACAAATATACAGGTATTTACCTTTCCATGGTAGCAAGATCATGTACATTTTTGCTAACTTTCTATTAAAAATGTATGGAGTGAGATCATTTCTTTCTTTCGGGATATGTATACAGAGTATGTCCACATCACCGTCAGACCATTTTATTGGTAAACTACAAGGTATTGTAAAAGTTTTATTTTTTAGTGATAAAATACGTAATTTGTGGTTGTGGTTGCAACTAGATCCTCTATACGGCTGTGGAGGGACCCAAATTGTGGATTTAAAAGACAACATGAATCATCAGCGTACAATAACACCTTTGATTTAAAGCCCTGGATTTCTAATCCCTTGATATAATACTGTTGGATCTGATTTTAACAGCTAACATTTCGATGGCCATAATCAATAGATATGCTAATAGTGGACAACCTTGATTTACTCCTCTTGACAGTTTAAACTTTAGTAGCCATTATTTACTATTTTACCTCTAAGATTACTATAAATATCTTAAACCCATTTTATCAGAGATTTGCCGAAATTGAAATATTCCAGGCATTTTTTTACAGTTGAGTCAGAAGTTTACATACACTTAGGTTGGAGTCATTAAAACTCGTTTTTCAACCACTCCACAAATTTCTTGTTGACAAACTATAGTTTGGTTAGGAGATTCCAGAAAACGATGTCATGGCTTTAGAAGCTTCTGATAGGCTAATTGACATCATTTGAGTCAATTGGAGGTGTACCTGTGGATGTATTTCAAGGCCTACCTTCAAACTCAGTGCCTCTTTGCTTGACATCATAGGAAAATCCAAATAAATTGGTCAAGACCTCAGAAAAACATTTGTAGACCTTCACAAGTCTGGTTCATCCTTGGGAGCAATTTCCAAACGCCTGATGGTACCACGTTCATCTGTACAAACAATAGTACGCAAGTATAAACACCATGGGACAACGCAGCCGTCATACCGCTCAGGAAGGAGACGCGTTCTGTCTCCTAGAGATGAACGTACTTTGGTGCGAAAAGTGCAAATCAATCCCAGAACAATAGCAAAGGACCTTGTGAAGATGCTGGAGGAAACAGGTACAAAAGTATCTATATCCACAGTAAAACGAGTCCTATATCGACATAACCTGAAAGGCCGCTCAGCAAGGAAGAAGCCACTGCTCCAAAACCACCATAAAAAAAGACAGACTATGGTTTGCAACTGCTCATGGGGACAAAGATTGTACTTTTTGGAGAAATGTCCTCTGGTCTGATGAAACAAAAATAGAACTGTTTGGCCATAGTGACCATCGTTATGTTTGCAGGAAAAAGGGGGAGATTTGCAACCCAAAGAACATCCCAACAGTGAAGCACTGGGGGTGGCAGCATCATGTTGTGTGGGTGCTATGCTGCAGGAGGGACTGGTGCACTTCACCAAATAGATGGCATCATGAGGCAGGAAAACTATGTGGATATATTGAAGCAACATCTCAAGACATCAGTCAGGAAGTTAAAGCTTGGTCACAAATGGGTCTTCCAAATGAACAATGACCCCAAGCATATTTAGTTGTGGCAAAATGGCTTAAGGACAACGAAGTCAAGGAATTAGAGTGGCCGTCACAAAGCCCTGACCTCAATCCCATCGAAAATTTGTGGGCAGAACTGAAAAAGCGTGTGCGAGCAAGGAGGCCTACAAACCTGACTGAGTTACACCAGCTCTGTCAGGAGGAATGGGCCAAATTTCACCCAACTTATTGTGGGAAGCTTGTGGAAGGCTACCCAAAATGTTTGACCCAAGTTAAACAATGTTAAGGCAATGCTTCCAAAAACGAATTGAGTGTATGTAAACTTCTGACCCCACTGGGTATTTGATGAAAGAAATAAAAGCTGGAATAAATAATTCTCTCAAATATTATTCTGACATTTCAGAATAATAAAATAAAGTTGTGATCCTAACTGACCTAAGACAGGGAATTTTTCCTAGGATTAAATGTCAGGAATTGTGAAAAAACTGAGTTTAAATGTATTTGGCTAAGGTGTATGTAAACTTCCGACTTCAACTGTATGTGAGAATTCTGTTCACATACCACCTGGGCCGCCCGCAGGGGGTATGGGTAGGCAACAACACGTCGGCCACGCTGATCCTCAACACTGTGGCCCCTCAGGGGTGTGTTCTTAGTCCCCTCCTGTACTCTCTGTTCACCCACAACTGCATGGCCAAACACGAATCCAACACCATAATTAAGTTTGCTGACAACACAACAGTGGTAGGCCTGATCACTGACAATGATGAGACAGCCTATAAGGAAGGGGTCAGAGACCTGGCAGTGTGGTGCTAGGACAACGACCGCTCACTCAATTTGAGCAAGACAAAGGAGCTGATCGTGGACTACAGGAAAAGGCGGGCCGAACAGGCCACCATTAACATTGATGTGGCTGCAGCGGAGTGGGTCGAGAGATTCAAGTTCCTTGATGTCCACATCACCAACGAACTACAGAGGGTAGTGCCTACGGCCTAGTACATCAGTGGGGCTAAGCTTTTTTGAAATCCAGGACCTACAGTATATACTAGATGGTGTCAGAGGAAAGCCCAAAAAATTGCCAAAGACTCCAGTCACCCAAGTCATAGAATGTTCTCTCTGCTACTGCACGGCAAGCGGTACCGGAGCGCATGACTGCTGAACAATTAATCAAATAGTCACCGAACT
The DNA here is from genome assembly GCF_045791955.1 of Oncorhynchus clarkii lewisi. NCBI lineage: Eukaryota > Metazoa > Chordata > Actinopteri > Salmoniformes > Salmonidae > Oncorhynchus > Oncorhynchus clarkii. The sequence continues at coordinate 40,318,271 of NC_092166.1, forward strand.
ATTTACATTGACCCCCGATATTTGTTTTTCACATTGCTGCTACTCACTGATTATTATCTGTGCATACTCACTTCACCCCTACCTACATGTACACATTACCTCGACTAACCTGTACCACCAAACATTGACTCGGTATCGGTACCCCCTCTAATATAGCCTCATTATTGTTATTTTATTGTGTTACTTTTTATACATTTTTACTTTAGTAACTCTTTCTTGAACTGCAATGTCGGTTAAGGGCTTGTAAGTAAGCATTTCACGGTTCACCTGCTGTATTTGGTGCATGTGACAAATACAGTTTGATTTGGTTTATTTGTAGCAAAAATAAACCAGTGGATCCTTCTGGTCTGGAGCCTCAACTGCCTAATTTAACTAGCTAGTTCCCATTGACATAAAATGTGTTCATGAACATGAACCCTTTATTTATTCTTTATCTTGTGTGGAATGTTTTCACTGACTGTGTCTCTGCATTATCCACCTGTCAACTTGTGAGTCTGAAAATGGACACTGAAGGTGACGTAATCTGCATTGTAAGTATAAATGTAATGTTCAAAGCCATAATTTTCAAATACAGATGTTACAGGAGGTAATTTGGAGATTCTAATGTGTTTCAGATGCGACCTTCCAGTGACTTCCCCCAATATTCACCAACTTAATTGAGCAAAAATATTTAGATTCTTTAAAGCACTCATTTAGTTGTCATGAGTCATTCATTCAAACTTTTTAAAGTATACCATAGCATGCTATTGTGATTTAGTGAACTTTATAATTTCATGCATTGAATTTGACTGTAGCCAAGCTATAGCATGTAAGGTAAAAAGCAACATTTTCCATTCATTAAAATACATGCCAACATATATTTATGAAATATATGTTGGAATGTACTTTACTAGCAACCACAGCATACTGTCAAAATGTATTTCCACAACATATATTTAAATATATAAACATATATTTAGAAATACAGTACTAGTCAAAAGTTTGGACACACCTACAGTACTTATTAGATGTTTTCTTTATTTTACTATTTTCTACACTGTAAAAAAAATATTGAAGACATCAAAACCATGAAATAATAGTTATGGAATCACAAAGTAACCAAAAAAGTGTTAATCAAATCGAAATCTATTTTATATTTGAGATTCTTCAAAGTAGCCACCCTTTGCCTTGATGACAGCTTTGGAAACTCTTGGCATTCTCTCAACCAGCTTCACCTGGAATGCTTTTCCAACAATCTTGAAGGAGTTCCCACATATGCTGAGCATTTGTTTGCTGCTTGTCCTTCACTCTGCGGTCCAACTCATCCCAAACCATCTCAAATGGGTTGAGGTTGGGTGATTGTGGGGGCCAGGTTATCTGATGCAGCACTCCCTCACTCTCCACACCCGTTGTCAAATAGGCCTTATACAGCCTGGAGGTGTGATGGGTCATTGTCCTGTTGAAAACCAAATGTCCCACTAAGCGCAAACCAGATGGGATGGCGTATCGCTGCAGAATGCTGTGGTAGCCATGCTAGTTAAGTGTGCCTTGAATTCTAAATAGATCACTGACAGGGTCAACAGCAAAGCAACCCCACATCATCACACCTCCTCCATGCTTCACGGTGGGAACCACACACGCAGAGACCATCAGTTTACCTACTCTGCGTCTCACAAAGACATGGCGGTTGGAACCAAAAATCTCGAACTTCCACCGGTCTAATGCCCAATGCTCATGTTTCTTGGCTCAAGCAAGTGTCTTCTTCTTATTGGTGTCCTTTAGTAGTGGTTTCTTTGCAGCAATTCAGCCTGATTCATGCAGATGCAGTCTCCTCTGAACAATTGATGTTGAGATGTGTCTGTTACTTGAACTCTGTAAAGCATTTATTTGGGCTGCAATTTCTGGGGCTGGTAACTCAAATGAACTTATCCTCTGCGGGCAAAGGTAACTCTGGGTCTTCCTTTCCTGTGGCGGTCCTCATGAGAGCCAGTTTCATAATAGTGCTTGACGGTTTTTGCGACTGAACTTGAAGAAACTTTAAGTTCTTGACATTTTCCGGATTGTCTTAAAGTAATGGACTGTCGTTTCTCTATGCTTATTTCAGCTATTCTTGCCATCTTCTGTATTTTTCATATATATATTTACCTTTATTTAACTAGGCAAGTCAGTTAAGAACAAATTATTATTTACAATGGCGGCCTATACTACCCCTACCTTGTCACAACACAACTGATTGGCTCAAACGCATTAAGGAAATAAATTCAACAAATGAACTTTTAACAAGGCACACCTGTTCATTGAAATGTATTGTAGATGACTACCTCATGAAGCTTGTTGAGAGAATGCCAAGAGTGTGCAAAGCTGTCATCAAGGCAAAGGGTGGCTACTTTGAAGAATTAAACAAATATTTTGATTTAACACTTTTTAGTTACTACATGGTTCCATATGTGTTATTTCATAGTTTTGATGTCTTCACTATTACTCTACAATGTAGAAAATAGTAAAAATCAAGAAAAACCCTTGAATGAGTACAGGTAGGTTTCCAAAGTTATGATTGGTACTGTATATGGAAACTGACAATTTTGTAATATGTCCATATACAGTGCCTTGCGAAAGTATTCGGCCCCCTTGAACTTTGCGACCTTTTGCCACATTTCAGGCTTCAAACATAAAGATATAAAACTGTATTTTTTTGTGAAGAATCAACAAGAAGTGGGACACAATCATGAAGTGGAACGACATTTATTGGATGTTTCAAACTTTTTTAACAAATCAGAAACTGAAAAATTGGGCGTGCAAAATTATTCAGCCCCCTTAAATTAATACTTTGCAGCGCCACCATTTTCAATTTTGGTTTCATCTGACCAGAGCACCTTCTTCCACATGTTTGGTGTGTCTCCCAGGTGGCTTGTGGCAAACTTTAAACAACACTTTTTATGGATATCTTTAAGAAATGGCTTTCTTGCCACTCTTCCATAAAGGCCAGATTTGTGCAATATACGACTGATTGTTGTCCTATGGACAGAGTCTCCCACCTCAGCTGTAGATCTCTGCAGTTCATCCAGAGTGATCATGGGCCTCTTGGCTGCATCTCTGATCAGTCTTCTCCTTGTATGAGCTGAATGTTTAGAGGGACGGCCAGGTCTTGGTAGATTTGCAGTGGTCTGATACTCCTTCCATTTCAATATTATCGCTTGCACAGTGCTCCTTGGGACGTTTAAAGCTTGGGAAATCTTTTTATATCCAAATCCGGCTTTAAACTTCTTCACAACAGTATCTCGGACCTGCTATGTGTGTTCCTTGTTCTTCATGATGCTCTCTGCGCTTTTAACGGACCTCTGAGACTATCACAGTGCAGGTGCATTTATACGGAGACTTGATTACACACAGGTGGATTGTATTTATCATCATTAGTCATTTAGGTCAACATTGGATCATTCAGAGATCCTCACTGAACTTCTGGAGAGAGTTTGCTGCATTGAAAGTAAAGGGGCTGAATAATTTTGCACGCCCAATTTTTCCGTTTTTGATTTGTTAATAAAGTTTGAAATATCCAATAAATGTCGTTCCACTTCATGATTGTGTCCCACTTGTTGTTGATTCTTCACAAAAAAATACAGTTTTATATCTTTATGTTTGAAGCCTGAAATGTGGCAAAAGGTCGCAAAGTTCAAGGGGGCCGAATACTTTCGCAAGGCACTGTATGTTTGTACATATAAGGCTTAAACATGTACTGTATTTAGATGTCTATATTATTTTTCCGTATGAGTGTGATTAACTTTTATTCAAATCAGGCTCGTTGACATAACAAACAAAGAGCCTTTTATGCCATATTTGAAGACACACCAGTACTGTTGACTTAACACACGAGGAAGCCATAACATATTTGGAAAAACCTTTCAGTATGCGGTCTTATTTACATACCATAGTTGAGAATATGTTCATGTGTCAGTGTGAGCCATTTAGTCCCAAGTCAAGAACTAAAACAGAATCATACACTATACACACTATCATACACAGATTCTCAGTGTACAGAACAATAAAAACGTGATATGTTCTGTTCATCACCACTTACTAACTGTTAGTTCATCAACACTTAGTTTTATTTGACCTTTATTTAACTAGGTCAGTTAAGAACAAATTCTTGTTTTCAATGACGGCCTAGAAACAGGAACTGCCTTGTTCAGGGGTATTGATCATTCACATACTGTTCTGCTGAACCTGTAACACATTTCACGTAGGGTCAAGAACACAGGGGAACTGATGAGCATACCTGATTCCTCCCCTGAGGTCACACCTGATTGGCCTATTACCCATGAGACATGACACATGAGATGAAAGTGTGTGTGTGTGTAAATTAGAAACAGTTCATGTGTGATGGTGGAGAAGACCATGGGTTTCATAGTGCAAAGATTACCATCTAGTGTTGGAGGACAGCCACTACAGTAGTGATATGAGATGCTCATGTCTCTGTCTTCCCTGTACTATCAGACCCTTTATTTGGGTATAGGTCCATTTATTCCGTTCCAGCCATTACTATGAGCCGGTCCTCCCCAATTAAGGTGCCACCAAACGCCTGTGTTCTCAGTCCCCCACTCTGTTGTCTATCTGGGAGTCTTCACTGATATTCAGAGACAAGTCCTTACAGAAAAACCCACACTTGAGAAATGGTTGTGGTGCTATAATCTCATACATTTCCAACAGCACACCTTTACAGGGGTTTATACATTTCCAACTAACCCATCAAATAAACACATCTTTAAGCCCAATTTTTGGGTCGAAAAGACAAGTGTCTGGGTGGGTCGCAGACATGGAGTGCTGAACGACAACGTCTGTGACCCTCCAGTGCTCCACCACGTCTTTTTGTCTGCATTGTTGTCACTTTTGACTGCAACTTGTATTTTCTACCATACATTTGGCTTTAGCCAGGGTGACTCACATCAGTCGTGACCCCATTCCTCATCCACCATTTTGGAAACACTGCCACCTGTATAAACATAAACCCTCATTCTCTCTCCAACTGCTCCCTGTCCTCCTCAGTAACATGTGGAGGTGTTATCTACTGTTTTCAATATTTTGTGGTATTAAGTACAGGTGGAGAAAGACATATTGCATTGAATATGTCATAATTGTCACGCCCTGGTCTAAGTATTTTGTGTTTTTCTTCATGTATTGGGTCAGGCCAGGGTGTGGCATGGGGTTTTTGTATTGTGGTGTGTTTTGTCTTGGGGTGTTGGTGTGTATGTATTGGGATTGTAGCTAGTGGGGTTATCTAGCAAAGTCTATGGCTGTCTGGAGTGGTTCTCAATCAGAGGCAGGTGTTTATCGTTGTCTCTGATTGGGAACCATATTTAGGCAGCCATATTCTTTGAGTTTGTCGTGGGAGATTGTTCTTAGTGTCTTGATGTCCTGATTCTGTTGATGTCCTGATTCTGTGTTTGTTTACACAAGTATAGGCTGTTTCGGTTTTCGTTCATTACGTTGTTTTGTAGTGTTTGTGTTAATTCGTGTTTATGTTGTTCATTAAACATGGATCGCAATCTACACGCTGCATTTTGGTCCGACTCTCCTTCTCACCTAGAAAACCGTTACAATAATAGCGTTATTAAACACTTTTAGTAGCAAAACTCAACAGACATAAGATAATGAAATACTAAGTTCTACAGAAATTTTATTCAAATTTATTCAAATCAAGCTCATTGATGTAATGAACACAGAGCCTTTAATGCCATATTAAAAGACACATCAGTACATTCTATTGTGGACACAACAGGAAGCCATGCCATATTTGGAAAAACCTTTTTATTAATAGACATGAGTTAAGTATACGTTCAGGGGCCACAGTGGACCTTCATAGTCCCAGGAAAAAAGCTCAAACAGAATCATACACTATATTGTCACGACTTCCGCCGAAGTCGGCTCCTCTCCTTTTTCGGGCGGCGATCGACGTCACCGGCTTTCTAGCCATCGGCGCTCCATTTTTCATATGTCCATTTGTTTTGTCTTGTTCCATGCACACCTGGTTTTCATTCCCTATCACACTGAACGTATTTAGTCCTCTGTTCCCCTCCATGTCTTTGTGTGAAATTGTGATGTTATGTGGGTATTGTTACGCGCCAGACTTTTGTTTATGTTCCGTGTTTTGACCACGTTATATGTACTTCTGTGCTTTCGTTTGGACCGGAATAAAAAGTGCGCCTGTTAACTACACTCTGCTCTCCTGCACCTGACTTCGCCTCCAGTACACACCCTTAACATATACACACTATCAAAAACAAGTTCTCAGTCACAGGAGGCTGCTGAGGGGAGGATGACTCATAATAATGTCCAGAATGGAGTGAATGGAATGGTATCAGACACATGGAAACCATGTGTTCGATGTGTTTTGATACCATTCCATTTATTCCGTTCCAGCCATTACTATGAGCCGGTCCTCCCCAATTAAGGTGCCACCAGACGCCTGTGTTCTCAGTATACAGAACACGAAAATGTGCAATGCTGCATTGTGTTCTGTTCATCACCACACTTACTAACTCTATTGGACATTGGTTTAGTGATATTGATCCTTCACATGCTGTCCTGCTGAACTTGTTACACGTTTCACTCTAGGGTCAAGAACACAGAGGAACTGATGAGCATACCAGACTCCTCCCTGAGGCCACATCTGAGACACGACCCATGAGATGAGAGTTGATACCCACACTGCATATGCAAATGAGAAACATTACAGTAAATGGCTGAGTTCCAGGCCAACTACATTGCAGACGCATGCCAGATCTCACAATGAATAGGATAGGTGTCTCACATTTAATCCACATCATGTGATATAGCAATCTGATACTGACTGCCCAGTAGATAATGTAGCACACAACCATTGGTTGATGTAACGCAACGTTTGCAGTGTAGTCTTTTCAGAGTGGAAGGACATCCACTACTATACCCTGTACGGTCAGAGGGGGACCCTCCACCTGCATCTCCCCACATACTCAGACCATGCGTGTCAGTAGAGGAAGGTGGAGGGTCCCCCTCTCTCTGTGGTCCATTTGAGGATCTTCACTGATGTTTAGAGACAAATCCTTGAAGCAAAATCTACACTTGAAAAATGTTTATAATCGCAGAGTTCTTTAGAGAAGGGAACTGTACTGTATGTTTAGATTTAACATTGTTTGCCACTCATAAAACCAAATGTACAGTGAGGAGAGAAAGTATGTGAACACCTGCACAGTTTTCACTTCATGTTGCTGTTTTCGAGTCTGAAATGTTGAAACTTTTAGGCCTAGTTTCAATCAGATGAACCATTAACCGGCGATTGCCGACACCCGCATAGCCAATGGTGGCACCTTAGTTTTGGCGTCGGAGGGGTAACTGCATTGGAGCTGTCAAAATCGGTGATCAGCTACTCTTGATCATTTTCATGAAGCCACACCCGTCCCACTCACTTTAGAAGTTCAGAACAAGAATGTGTAGGCTATATAGAAATAATTATGCTCAACTTGAAAATAATGAACATTTCTATCAGCCTAATCGAGGTGTAGATTACATCTCACATTCCAGTGTTCCAACATGTAAACAAGGCTGCATGGGACTTCTCGTAATGTGACTCCGTGCAGCCACGGAGTCACATGTCCACTTTAGGTATAATGCCAGGAGCCACTTTTGGATTTGACAGCTCTAATGCAGTTCCACCGCCGACACTGCCAAAACAACCGCTATGTGGATGTTCACTAAAGCGGATCTGATTGAATAGAGCCCTTAATGTATTTATAGTTTTTTACACTTGCCCTTTAAATGAGGCTGCAATTCTGACCTGATCAGATATTATTTGGTATGTGCACTCCCTATACTATTATGTCTGGTGCTCTAAACACTGTAGCTATAGCCATCTGTGACTTAAGCTTTTCTCATCTAAGGAACATAGCAAAAATCTGAAAGCTACTTTCACTTGCGTTCTTCTACCTCTCCCACTCTGAATAATCTCCAACTCATACAAAACATGGATGGGCAAAAACTGAACACATTACTCAAATTCTTGCCTCACTTCTCCTAGCCAAAGAACCCTTTTGGAACCATTATGTACACAAACACACTCTCACCTACCTTAAAGACTTGCTCATACTCATTGACTTGACTTCTGTGCACCCAGCAGAGTCAGACATTTTATGATTTGAGTTTCGACTTGATAGAAAATAAAAATAACTTGAGACTTAACTTGGACTTAGAGCCTCAAGACTCAGGACTTTGACTTCAAATTAGGTTATGTAATGTTTTGTCACTCATTTTGTGGCACAGTTTTCATGGATTATAATCCACACAGCCAGAGACCGTAGCCACAGCATCACCCTTGCAAAACAAAATGTGCAACAGAGTGGCTAGTGAAAGGCATACCCGGCCCTCTGATTGAACCATCAAACTGTCAATCAAGTTGTTTCATGTTTGATATGATACATTTGACCAATTCCTACCCTCTGAGTGGGTGCAATGTTTATTGTGCACATGAACATTTGCAAGATTCATGAGGTAGAAGTTCTGTTTATTTAATTCAATGCCTGGTTTTCTTTGTTCATATTTCCTGGGTTATGTCTCTGTCATTCTGGTTGTGCATAATAGGAGCCACACGCCATAGTGCGCATAGAAATATGCTTTGTAGCCTGCGAGCCATGCTTTGGAGTCAGTACACTGATTAAGATACAATTATTGTTCCATGTATGAATGGTGAGGAAATATCATTAAGTCTGACGAATGTAGCAATGTAACAATGGGTGTGGAAATGTGTTGAAATTGAAACATTTGAGTTTGCGTAACTTTGCGTAACACATGCACAATGCACAATGTAGCCGAATCGAAGTCCACTATTAGCCTTAAAGTGGAAATGCAATGCATCAATGGGACTCAACTAAACGATCTAAAGATACTGTGTGTTAAAATGTAAATAAAGGGGACAAAGCCTATAATGGGATGACATGTTTAATGCATCTAAAATGCCAAACTTGCACATGTTCAAAGCAAAATGGGTCAATGTGCTGAAACGGATGACTGTGTTTTAAGCATTAAAAGAGGTCTAAAGGAGCATTACGTTTAACAATCATCAACAACTGTGTCATTGTAAATTGAGAGAATTAAAAGTGAATGATGCCGGATTAAATCCCAAATAAGACCCAACTGGAGAGGGCAAGGAGCATTTAAATTCACTCTATGCAGCCCGGAGAAGCAAACTTGGAGTGTGTACGCAAAATGAATGCAATAAAAGTATTCTTGTTGATGGAGGACATTTTGAAACTGTGAATGAGGGTCTTGAAGCATTTGATTGTAACGGCCGTTGGTGGAAGAAGGTGAGGACCAAAGCGCAGCACGTGTTCATCGTTTATGAAATAGAACTGAACACTAGATACAAGGTTAAAAAAAAAAGAACAACCGAAACAGCTCCATCAGGTACAAAACAGAAAGCAACTAACCACAAAACCCATGTGGGCAAGAGCTTCCTGAGTATGGTTCTCAATCAGAGACAATAATAGACAGCTGTCCCTGATTGAGAACCATACCCGGCCAAAAACAAAGAAATACAAAAACATAGAAAAAGGAACATAGAATGCCCACCCTAGTCACAAATTGATGTTGTTCTCAATTACTTTAAGAATGCTCATGAATCTGTGCTAGAGCTGGTCACAGAGGAGGAAAAGAAACAGGAGAGCATTAACTATTATCAATCAAGAATGAGGATTTATTAACATTTCCTGAAAGAGGTGTAAATATGGAAAAATGCTGAACAGGAACCAAAAACACTAATTGAACCCACATGGCAGTGAAATAAAGTATTCTAAGGCTGCATCACCCTCAGTGTCATCTGCACCCCTAAAAGTTGAGGCAGAGGGAGCAGTGCTACTCACTCGCAACCGTCATAACAGGGCAAGCATGCATTGGAACTGGAGAAAGCTCAACTGGAACAACAGAAAGCTCAATGCTAGGATGGAAAAAATGGAACTGGAAACGGACAGAGCAACTTAAATTGTCAGACTGAAGGTCCTGGAGAGTTTTAAGTCAATTTCTCAATCCCATGCTGAATTAACTCCTATTTTGAGAACCAGGATCCCAAGGTATTTTAGGAAGCTGAACCATCACCTGTTGAGCTTTCAGGATTAGGTGCAGTTCCAAAAGAACCCACTACGAAGGGTTTTACAGAAACAGACAACAAAGATCCACTACAAAGGGTTTTACAAGAGACAACAAAACCATCAAAACCCATTCCGAAAACAGTCACCAGGATAGGCTCTATTACCTGGAACAGTACACCTCTGGTCAGCCCAAGGATCCGGTCTGCAGTTGTCTGCATATGGAAGCCAGAAGAGGCTATGCAGAGGCTAAGAGGTTGTTAATTAAAGGAACACTTGGGTAATGAAATCACAGTCACCACTGCTTACATGGAAAAGGTTTGGAACTGGACAAACATCAAACAGGATGGTGGAAAGGGGCTTGGTGGCTATACACTCTAACGCTATGCAAGACCTACAGAACATGGAAGAGCTTAATATACCCTCCAACTTAACGTCGAAACTTCCCTATAAACTAAGGGAAAAATGGAGGTCTACAGCATGTGATATTTTAGAGAGAAGCCACCTGAGGGCCCAGTTCAGTGACCTTGTGATGTTCATGGAAAAACAGACCCAAACATTGCAGGATACGTTGTATGGAGATATTCAAGATCCCCTGTCCAACAAAAGGGTTTTGAAAACCAAAATAGCAGCAGACTTTACACAGTAAGTCCAAGAGTAGGGGAAGCAGCTTTGCCACTGCAGTAGCTGTAGTGGCCGATTGCGACTCTGAAAAACCTTTAAAGAGCAGGGGAAGCAGCTTTGCCACTGCAGTAGCTGGAGTGGCCGATTGCGACTCTGAAAAACCTTTAAAAGAACAGTGAAAGTAAAAAAGACCAGGCACTAACCCTTCTGATGCTCCTAGTATCTTTTGTGTATTTTGTGCTGGTTAACATGCATTGGTCGACTGCCAGTAGGTGAAGGCACAGCCACACAAAGCCAAGGTTGAGTTTCTGTGATTATTAGGCCTTTGTTTCAGCTGTTTGATGAGAGGACACTTAAGCAAATAATATAAAAGAACAGATTGTGTACTTGGAATTGTGCCAGTTTAAGTAAAGATGTAAATGGAAGCACGTCTGTGTGTAGCGTGGTTCATTCTGCGTTGTGCAATTTAATGAGGACACTGCCACAACTGGAGGTCTGCTTGTTGGATTTTTATTTGTCCTGCGCACGAAGAGACAATGTAAAAGATGTTAGCCCTTTGCACAGTCACAGCTCTCAGGCACCTCGCTAACTGAAGGTAAGGCAAGAGAGAGCAACCAAAAAGAAATAACACATGCTGTGTGCACACATTCAGTGCACAACAGCACACCACAATATAATACAATACAAGTAAAATGATATACAACATAGATCGGACAAAAAAAAATACATACAGTGGGGCAAAAAAGTATTTAGTCAGCCACCAATTGTGCAAGTTCTCCCACTTAAAAAGATGAGAGAGGCCTGTAATTTTCATCATAGGTACACTTCAACTATGACAGACAAAATGAGAAAAAAAATCCAGAAAATCACATTGTTGGATTTTTAATGAATTTATTTGCAAATTATGGTTTTCACACACAGTTGCTGGTATTTTGGCCCATTCCTCCATTCAGATCTCCTCTAGAGCAGTGATGTTTTGGGGCTGTTGCTGGGCAACACGGACTTTCAACTCCCTCCAAAGATTTCTATGGGGTTGAGATCTGTCAGGCAAGAGAGAACAATAGGAGGGTTCGGTAACACAGATACCCCATGACGAACCAAACCAAAATATACAAAACATTCAAGTGTATTTACAATATACAGTAGATATGAAAAGTGTGCACTCAAAAAAAATGACATTAGCTATGCAGCTGTAAGGAAATAAAAAGTGTACTCTGAATTATTATTATTATTATCAAATTATTAACATCCCCTCTTGACCTGGCCAATTTGAACTGGTCCTTGTGTGCAACTTAGTGCATAATCTAGGAGAACAACATTACACTGCTACATGTGTTAAGCTATGCGTTTCTCGATTCTGGTAGCTCAGCAACATTTTGTACTGAAATTCTGGAATGCACAATGGGGCAGGAGAGTCGTACCAACAGCTTTGGCAATGTAGAAGGTGACACATTAAATGTAATTGCAAAAACGTATGACGATGAACAAGCACAAGCTCTTCAACAAAATCATCTTCTACAGGAACAAAATCATATGCTACAGGAACAACTCGATTTAGCCAAAACTAAATACGTGTTGCGTAATGGTACTGAAGGTAGTTAAGGGGTCAAGCGCAGGAGAGCAGAGATGTCAATGTAGCGTCTTTAATAGGGAAGTCCCAAAACGGTACAGGTACAATGTCCATAAATGCCCAAGACATGGGAACACACAGTTACTCACGGAAGCAGAAAAACAACGCTCCTTACTATACTTAAGACACGGTACACGTAAAGAAACTGAGGAAAAAAACCTCAACGAGCAACATGAACAATAATCCCGCACAAACCTAAGCGGGGAAACAGGGGAAAATATACACACAGATATTAAAGCAAATAAAAACCAGGTGTGAATGAACCAAAGACAAAACAAACGGAAAAGGAGAAATGGATCGGTGATGGCTAGTGGGCCAGCGACGCCGACCGCCGAGCCCTGCCCGAACAAGGAGATAAACCACCTTCGGTGGAAGTCGTGACAATACGATGATGTTCACGCCAAACTAGATAAATCTGAAGAGTTATCTACCAACAGGAGCGCTCAACTTGATAACATGCATGCAGTTTAGTTGAACGTTACTCAAAGTAACACGGTTCTACTCAAAACGCTGCAGACCAAAGACGATCAGTTAATGAACACAATGACTGAGTTGGATGGCTAGTCAGCAGAACTCATTGAAGTCGCTGACCAAATGAATGATGAGAGAAGTCAGGTGATGAAAATGGAAATATTGATTTCTAAGCAAGCGGAGGAAATCTCATCACTGAATATCTCTCTCCGTACTCTTGAGACTACGGGCAACTCCGTACGAGGCCGCCAAGCATAAAACAAATCTAGTTGTAAACTCCCCTATGAGAACAGTGAGGAGCAGACAGGCCCCTAGATGGGGGATAATCTTAGAACACATCTAAGATATTACTGAGGTTGACCACACTGGTCGTGTGGTCCAGTGGACTTCCACCTCAAACAATTGGCAACATTTTTTTTAAATAGTCATGAATTGCCATGTGTAGGTTCAACTACAATACAACTAGTAAAATGCTCTAATCATGTGTTCCGGTAAAATAATATTTCAGAAGAAAGGATATCTGGTCCCCTTGAGTACCAGTACCAATACCAGCAACAGCCATTCCAGCTACAATCAGTAAGAAGGTAAGAGACCTAGCCAATCAAATTACCCTTGACAACAGCGACATAGTAGTTAGGAGTCACTCCGAGTGCAACACGGGGAAGGGAATCTCCAGTGCACTCTTCCAATGGTTAACACACATGCCACTAATAAGTAGAATCCTCCATTTAGGAGGAAAATTATTAGAAGTCATGAACCATGATCACACCACGTACGACTGGTCCAATACTTAAAGAGTACTTTCGTCGTGAGGTTAGCTCCTCCATGGATAACAAAGCTATGAAATATAATTCTTCAGACCTATCGCCACTACAATAGTGGAAGACACAGTGACCTGTAGTAAAACCACAACAGACTCCCTCGACACCAATTCTGACGGACCTCCAGGCATTGACCTGAAAATTACCTGACTCCATCAGACTCATTCTGAACAAGTTGTAATCTGCCAGGATACTTAATTTTCTTCCCTTGACATGCGCGGTTGTGTAAGCATAAATGCACATGCACAACCAATTTGGATTTATGCTAGGATCACTTAAGGGTCAGAGCAAAATACCAGCCTTTGACTCTACAGCTACAGCACTCACCATTTTTTTCCCCCTAGAAGTCCATAGGTCATCCATGTAGACTACCCAAAACTTGTGCCTTACAGCTGTAGACGTATCATATAGTTATCAACTTAGGATAGTGCCTAAGCAACACACCAAGTAGGAAAACCCTAGTGTTGACATTAGAGACAATGCCATGATAGTCATTTTGCCAGGACATTGGACGTATATTGAATACAGTCCAATTAGATTATTTTTGTGTGAGAACTATATTTTGTATATCTTTTGTTTATGCTTTCATTCCTTTTCGGTTCAGTTCCTTTGACACTTAGGGAATTGAACCCTGTGGCACACCCATAGAGACTGTCAGAGGTCCGGACAACAGGCCCTCCGATTTGACACAAAGAACTCTATCAAAGAAGTAGTTGGTAAACCAGGCGAGGCAATCATTTGAGAAACCAAGGCTGTCGAGTCTGCCAATAAGAATGTTGTGATTGACAGAGTCGAAAGATAACCAACAACTTACGACGTTTGGAATGAGACTAACTTGAGGTAAAGAACAATTCATTAATTAGAAGACTAATTGATCAGATAATCAAATATCTGAAAGGTTACACATTAGGAAAATTAAAACTTTGTAATCTGAAGATTTTCCTTGGTGCCCCGACTTCCTAGTTAATTACATTTACATGATTAGTTGAATCACGTAGTAATAACTACAGAGAATTGATTTGATAAAATAACAGACTTCAATTTAATGATGCCAAAGACACAACACCTTCAAGGCCCTTACCTGGCAAACACGCTCATCTAAGTCTTGCTAAGATTTCGGCACAAGCATATTGCCATGATGGCAGACATCGAAGGAATGTTCCATCAAATATGTGTCCATGAAGATGACTTAGACTTCCTGCGATTCCCATGGTGGTAAGATTGTGACACTAAAAAAAGAGTAAAGGAATACATAATGATGGTACATCTCTTCAGCGACATATCCTCTCCAAGTTGTGCAAACTTTGCACTGCGAAAGATGGCAGAAGATAACTGTGAGAGTACAATGAAGACGTGGGTTGAAACCTCAAATCAGTGGCCACCGAAGAACAAGCAATCGCTCTAACAAAAAAAATGAAATGGGTTCAAGTTGACCAAGTGGGTCAGCGACAGTTGCACTGTGCTGGCTTCTATCCATGATGAACACAAAGCCAATACGAACTGGAACTAGAAAGTGATGTGTTTACCTTCTGAGTCACTGTCACTGTCAAGAACAGACCCCTTACAAGAAGAGGTATTCTCTCAACTGTCAGCTCTGTTTACAATCCATTAGGTTTCCTTGCCCCATTCCTCTTCAAGGCAAAGCAAATTCTTCAAGAGCTCTGCAAGCTAAAGTTGGGATGGGACGAAGTCATCCCTGAAAAACACTCTATTTCATGGAAGACATGGCTCTCAGCTGGACCAGCTGTCCAGATTGACAGGTGCATGATGCCTGAACATTGGTCAGGTCAAGACCGCACAGCTGACGCAAGTGAACAAGGTTATGGCATGGCAAGTTACCTTATGTTCACAAACGGTATGGAAAAGGTCCACATCGCATTCATGCTGGGGAAAACAAGGGTGCATTCATGCTGGGGAAATCAAGGGTGACTCCACTCAAGCAGATGACAATCCCAAGACTGGAACTTGCCGCAGGAGCATTGGCGGTGCGAGTGGACAGGATTTTAAGGTTGGAGCTCCAGATTGAACTCGAGCAGTCAACTTTCTGGACAGACAGACAGTCTGTACTAAAACACATCCTCAACGATACCAAGAGATTCCATTCCTTTGTGGCTAATAGGGTTTCTGTGATCCGTGACCTATCGAAAGGAAAACAGGGGAGGTATTTGAACTCCAAACACAACCCAGCCGATGAAGCCTCAAGACATTACCATGTTAAAACTTTCCTGAAATCAAAGAGATGGCTCAAGGACCAGAATTCCTGGAGAAAGCAGAAACACAATGGCAAAAAGTCCCTGAGGAGCTTGGCTCTATCCCTCCGGATAATCCAGAGGTGAGAAAAAACGTTGTTGTGAACAGTACACGTGTGGGAGAATCAGCAAACTGACCAGCAAACTAATTGAGTGTCACGTTCTGACCTGTGTTTCCTTTGTTTTGTATTTATTTAGTATGGTCAGGGCGTGAGTTGGGTGGGCAGTCTATGTTTGTTTTTCTATGTTTTGGGGCATTTCTATGTTTCGGCCTAGTATGGTTCTCAATCAGAGGCAGGTGTCATTAGTTGTCTCTGATTGAGAATCATACTTAGGTAGCCTGGGTTGCACTGTTTGTTTGTGGGTGTTTGTCTATGTTGATGGCTTGTTTCAGCGCAGCTCGCATTAGCTTCACGGTTGTTATTTTGTTTACTGTTTTTGTATAGTGTTTCAGTGTTCAGTTCTTTCTTTAATTAAACATTCAACATGAACACGTATCACGCCGCATCTTGGTCCTCCGATCCTTCTCGCCTCACCTCTTCAGATGAAGAGGAGGACGACCGTGACAGAATCACCCACCAACCAAGGACCAAGCGGCGTGGTAAAAGACAGCGACGACAGCAGCAGCAGCAACAACAACAGCGGCCAGCATCACAGGACTACACCACTTGGGAGGAGATAGACAGATGGGCGATCGACCCAGGGAGAGTGCCGGAGCCCGCCTGGGATTCGATGGAGCAGTGCGAGGAGGGTTACAGGAGAATGAGGTTGGCGAAGGCAGCACGGCAGTGCGACTGGTACGAGAGTCAGCCCCCCAATTTTTTTGGGGGGGGCACACGAGGGGTGGAGCTAAGCCAGGTAGCAGGCCTGCGCTCACTCCTCGTGCTTATTATAAGCAGCGCGTTACTGATCAGGCACCGTGTTATGCGGTTAAGCGCATGGTGTCGCCAGTATGTGTCCATAGCCCGGTGCGCTATAGGACAGCCCCCCGAGAGTGTCATGCGAGCACGGGCATCGAGCCAGGGCGTATGGTGCCTGCTCAGCGGGTCTGGTCGCTGGTACGCAGTTTTGGTCCAGGGTATCCTGCGCCGGCTCTGCGTGCTGTGTCTCCGGGGCGCTGGGAGGGTGCAGTGCATCCTCTGCCTGCGCTCCGCTCGTGCCGGGTGAATGTGGGAATGGAGCCTAAGGGAGAGGTGCGTGTAGTAAGCACTAGATCTCCCGTGCTTACCCACAGCCCGGTTCAACCTGTGCCTGCACTCTGGAGGGTCCGGGCTAGAGTGGTTATCCAGCCTGGGGAAGTGGTGCCAAGGTTGCGCACCAGAGCTCCAGTGCCCCCCCACAGCCCGGTCCTTCAGGTGCCTCCTCCTAACCCCAAGCCTCCTGAAGGTCTCCCCAGCCTGGTGGTTCCTGTGGCAGCCTCACGCACCAGGCTGTCTCTCTGTCTCCTCCCTGCAGGTGGTCCTGTCTGTCCGGCGCTGCTGCCGGAGTCTCCCGCCTGTCCGGCGCTGCTGCCGGAGTCTCCCGCCTGCCCGGCGCTGCTGCCGGAGTCTCCCGCCTGTCCGGCGCTGCTGCCGGAGTCTCCCGCCTGTCCGGCGCTGCTGCCGGAGTCTCCCGCGCCAGAGCCCCTCAGCCCAGAGGCGCCAGAGCCCCTCAGCCCAGAGGCGCCAGAGCCCCTCAGCCCAGAGGCGCCAGAACCCCTCTGTCCCGAGCTGCCGCCCCTCTGTCCCGAGCTGCCCCTCTGTCCATTGAGAAGAGTGGCCATGGTTAGGAAGCCACGGAGGCGGACAATGAGGCGGACTAAGACAATGGCGAAGTGGGGTCCGCGTCCCGCGCCAGAGCCGCCACCGCGGACAGACGCCCACCCAGACTCTCCCCTATAGGTCAAGGTTTTGTGGCCGGAGTCCACACCTTTGGGGGGGGACTCCGTGATCATCCATGATGTTTCTACTTCAATTGATTGGACACGATTTGGAAAAGCAGACAGCTGTCTAAACAAGGTCCCATAATTGATTGTGCATGTCTGAGCAAAAACCATGCCATGAGGTCAAAGGAATTGTCCATAGAGCTCCGAGACAGGATTGTGTCGAGGCACAGCTCTGGGGAAGGGTACCAAAAAATGTCAGCAGCATGGAAGGTTCCCAAGAACACAGTGGCCTCCATCATTCTTAAATGGAAGAAGTTTGAAACCACCAAGACTCTTCCTAGAGCTGGCTGCCAGGCCAAACTGAGCAATCGGGGTAGAAGGTCCTTGGTCAGGGAGGTGACCAAGAACCCGATGGTCACTCTGATAGAGCTCCAGAGTTCCTCGTTGGAGATGGGAGAACCTTACACAAGGACTACCATCTCTGCAGCACTCCACCAATCAGGCCTTTATGGTAGTGTGGCCAGATGGAAGCCAGTCCTCAGTAAAAGGCACATGACAGCCCGCTTAGAGTTTGCCAAAAGGCACCTAAAGGACTCTCAGGACAGATAGTAATGGCGCCGACAGAGATGGTCGCCTTGCTTCGAGTCTTTAGGAAACTATGCAGTATTTTGTTGTTTATCTATTATTTCTTACATTGTTACCCCAGGAAATCTGGGGAAGTCTTATTACATACAGCCGGGAAGAACTATTGGATATTAGAGCGACGTCAACTTACTTACAGTACCAACATTACGACCAGGATTGCGACTTTCCAAAGTGGATCTTTTGTGTGGACCACCACCCAGGACTATGGATCTAATCCCAGAAGCCGACCCAAAAGATCGTCGCCGCAGAAGAGGCAGACGGAGCAGTCTCCTGGTCAGGCTCCGTAGACGTGCACATCACCCACCGCTCCCGAGTATACTACTCGCCAATGTCCAGTCTCTTGACAACAAGGTAGATGAAATTCTAGCAAGGGTTGCCTTCCAGGAAGACATCAAACACTGAAACATTCTCTGTTTCACGGGAAACATGGCTCTCTCAGGATATGTTGTCAGAATCGGTTGGCCACCGGGCTGTCCGTCGAGGATTCTGCGGTGAATAAAAATGTACATTTCATGAGCAGATTGTCGGGGGGCTGGAACCTAATTACAAATCATTTGTAGACTGCAAATTGACCGCAAGAATCCCAAACATATATCAAATTTGACAAAAACATAATAATTTCAAACATTGCTTATACTTGCATAGGATCACGTGTCTCTCTAATATACTGTACATAGGAATAGATTTTCAAAATAAAAATAATTTGAAGATGATCTCTTTTTTGTCCAAAAATGACCATCCCCCCAAAAAAAACAACTTAGGGGGCCAAATAAAACCAATGCTGCCAGTTGGGGAACCCTGCCAGTCTCAGTCACTAGATCTCAATCCAATGGAACACTTATGGGAGATTCTGGAGCTGCACCTGAGACCACGTTTTCCACCACCATCAACAAAACACCAAATGATGGAATTTCTCATGGGAGAATGGTGTCACATCCCTCCAACAGGGTTCCAATGCCGAGGTGCATTGAAGCTGTTCTGGTTCGTGGTGGCCCAACTTCCTGTTAAGACACTATGTTGGTGTGTACTTTTATTTTGGCAGTAATCTGTACCTTTCGGAAAATGTAATTACAGCAGTAAAAATAAATGTTTCGTCATACCCATGGTATGCTTAAGCAACAAGGCCCGAGGAGGTGTGGTGTATGCCCAATAGGCCACGGCTAAGGGCTGTTCTTAGGCACGACAAATTGCGGAGCCGTGGTATATTGACCATATATCACAAACCCCTGAGGTGCCTTATTGCTATTATAAGCTGGTTACCAACGTAATTAGACCAGTAAAAATGGCTGTCAACCAGTCAGAATCCAGGGCTCGAACCACACAGTTTATAATAGAAAATAATGCACCCCTATCTATCTAGTCTTCAGTTATATGTTTTGATAACCTGCCTTACACACTCAGACACATACATTTTCTCTCTCTTCCACATACTTTCACCATGTTTCATATGGATTATATACTGTGATCAGACGCGTTTGTGTGTGTGTGTGTGGGAGGAGAGCTGTTCTGTCTGCTGTTTAGCTAGTCCTCCCACTCAGTGCAGACTAAAGAGAGAGGTAGGCTATAGACAGAGAGCGCTATAGTCTATTTCAGGCTCTGGATGTGCGGCCTGCACTGCACTCACTGAGACCAGAGTGACTCACCCACTCCTCCACACAATCTTACTTCTGCAGGCATCCAGAGGCAAGCACAAATCACACTATGCTGTACAAACTCCCACTGCACTCTCTCTTTCTCCTCTCTCCTGTCCGTAAGAAACAGTTTGAACTAAAGAGGTCTAAATACATTTTAAAGGACAATGACATTCAAGTGAACCAGGTGATGAGTTGAGCAGCTAACGCAGGGCCTGAAGAATGAAAACGAACCTTCACTGGTTACGGTAACCCCATCCTGTGTGACAACACAGAGGTAGTAGGAAAGGGTGACTTCCTGCTTCTAAAGCTTATCTATCTCTCTGACTGGGCATGTCACAAACCTTGCATGGATAGTCTCTTGTGCCTGATTCAACCAAGAGGGCTACCCAAACAGTACTGTGTTGGCTCTGATATGTTCTTTTCACATTGGGGGGAATTCCGACCCGAGTTTAGTGCACTTAAATGGAATATAATTCTCTTTTTTATGCACTTTTCTCTCAATGGGTATTCTGACCTTGACTTAAGCATTCGTTCGGGTTGGAGATCAAAGAAATGAAGGTGTGTTGGAGGTGTGTACGATACCTCTGTATTCTGACCTTGACTTAATTCCCTCATAATTCCACCAATTTTACACACGAGAAAACCGTGAGTAAGGTTGAGCGAACCTGCCGGTTCCAAGTGGAAAAAGCATTGTTGAACATCATTTCCGGTCACAACTTGTAGACTTGTTTACGTGTTTACGTACTTTTTTCATCTGGACACTTTATCTGGACGTGGTTCATCAGGACCTCCACGTCCAAGTAGTCACATTAACATTATGCCTTCTAATTGCAGTCGCTGTACTCATAATATCCTGTAAGCTAACATACTTCTGTAAATCACGCTGTAACATACAATTTACCTTATTTTAGCGCCCCAAAAACATAATACTTCCAGGTCAACTGTAATATGAACACCATTGTAAAGCACAATTTCTCCCCTTTACAGAAAAATCAATGACGAGCCCTTCATGCTGCTAGTCTCTGCATGATGGAAAAAGTCAATGAGCTCCGTGTCTTTTTAAAAATGGCAGGTGGGAAGCGAAACCTACTGCGTGATAGGGAAAGGGGGCGATAAGCCGTGTGGGGAAGCAGCTTTTTTCACCCGACCTGTCCAACTTATCACCTCTAAAATGTAAATAAAACACTATAAAGAGTTTATATAATGTGTCATTATATACCTGTTTGAAGGTTTGTGTTGAATTTGAATGAGGTTTTTAGGGCGGCGCTAAAGTTATCTTCACAAGTAAACAGCGGCTGTCGCAGCTTTAGAGACTCATGATGGCTTGCAGTGATGACGCAAAAAATGAATGCATTCAGTTGTACAATTAACTAGGTATCCTCGCTTACCCCTGTCCCTTTCTTATTTTTAAACTGCGTGGGAAGCGCTACACCTGGTGGAGAGAGGTTGTACGACACAGAATGAGTTGCATTGTGATCACTTTATGTTACGTCATGACACGTCACAAGTTATCGCACAGTGATGGAGGGGTCCAATTTCCAAATGCCTGAAGGTACCACGTTCATCTGTACAAACAATAGTACTCAAGTATAAACACCACGGGACCACGCAGCCATCAAACCACTCAGGAAGGAGACGCTTTCTGTCTCCTAGAGATGAACGTACTTTGGTGCGAAAAGTGCACATCCATCCCAGAACAACAGCAAAGGACCTTGTGAAGATGCTGGAGGAAACAGGTCCAAAACTATTTATATCCACAGTAAAACGAGTCCTATAACAACATAACCTGAAAGGCCGTTAAGCAAGGAAGAAGCCACTGCTCCAAAACCGCCATAAAAAATCTAACTACAGTTTGCAGCTGCACATGGGGACAAAGATCGTACTTTTTGGAGAAGTGTCCTCTGGTCTGATGAAACAAAAATAGAAATGTTTGTCCATAATGATCATCGTTATGTTTGGAGGAAAAAAGGGGGGTGCTTGCAGGCCGAAGAACACCATCCCAACCGTGAAGCACGGGGGTGTCAGCATCATGTTGAGGGGGTGCCTTGCTGCAGGAGGGACTAATACACTTCACAAAATAGATGGCATCATGGGGAGGGGAAATTATGTGGATATATTGAAGCAGCATCTCAAGACATTAAAGCTTGGTCAAAAATGGGTTTTCCTAATGGATAATGAATACTTCCAAAGTTGTGGCAAAATGGCTTAAGGACAAATAAGTCCGGTGCGGGGCTGAAAATGTGTGTGCGAGCAAGGAGGCTTACAAACCTGATTCAGTTACACCAGCTCTGTCAGAAGGAATGGGTCAAAATTCACCCAACTTATTGTAGGAAGCTTGTGGAAGGCTACCCAAAACGTTTGACAAAAGTTAAACAATTTAAAGGCAATGCTACCAAATACTAATTGAGTGTATGTAAACTACTGACCCACTGGGAATGTGAAAGAAATAAAAGCT
This sequence comes from Oncorhynchus clarkii lewisi, assembly GCF_045791955.1. Taxonomy (NCBI): domain Eukaryota; kingdom Metazoa; phylum Chordata; class Actinopteri; order Salmoniformes; family Salmonidae; genus Oncorhynchus; species Oncorhynchus clarkii. Next base: position 40,340,749 of record NC_092166.1, read on the forward strand.
GAAATAAATAATTCTCTCTGCTATTATTCTGACATTTCATGTATTTGGCTAAAGTGTATGTAAACTTCCAACTTCAACTGTAATTGGTACCATTGGAAAGAAAACACTTCGAAGTTTGTAGAAATGTTAAAATAATGTAGGAGAATATAACACAATAGATATGGCAGGAGAAAATCCAAAGAAAAAACAACTGGAATTTTTTTGAGATAGACCATCCTCTTAGAAATGCACGAGAATGGTCATATTGACAATTAGCTCCCTGGATGCAATTCCTATGGCTTCCACGGGGTGTCAGCGGTCTATGTTCAAGTTTTCAGGCTTGTAACTTCAAAAACGAATAAGAAATATCAGTTTTAGTAGAGGGACATAGTCTTGGAAATTCGTGTTTGCGTTGTGAAGAAATTAGGCACCTGCTGAAATCTGTTTCCTGTTGAACATACTTCTTTCCAAAATAAATATTATAGTTTGATTGCATTTTAGGGTATCTGAGGAGTAAATAGAAATGTTGAAACTTGTTGAAACAAAGGTTAGGGGTAGATTTTCGGATTCCTTTCTCTGCAAGTTGAACGAGTGGATTGCTAGCGGGACACCTAGCCCTAACAACTTTTCTCCAATACTATCAGGCCATTACCATGTCAATCAACGCTTGAATAGAAATGTAGTTCACACCCCAGATTTTGATGCCAACACAGTCGCTACAGTCCCATTGGTTTTCATTGCAGCCTTGTTTGAATTTGTACGGAATGGGGTTTGTCAACAGTAGAGGAGAACGATCGCCTTGTGGCAAGGATAGCCGTACAGCAAGCCCAGCTTCAGACGCAATCGTTAGGCAAGGGTAATTTAAGTGTAGGAAGGGATGAAACAGCGTCTGTGCCACCAATAAGTACAGATAGTATTAAAAATCCCCTTCCTTCAGAGGATTGCTTCTGAGAGGAAATACTGTAGGAATGCTCAACCGGTGTTGCTCATTCAGCCGACAGAAACCTTCAACCAGTTCCTGCCATTAAGCAACGAGTCAGAGTCAGAGTCTTCTCTGGTCTCTCCTTCACCCGTTACGGGGTCTGAGACGTTGAAATCTCCCACCATTAGCTCTATCAAATTGAACCCTAGTCATTGGCGACTCCATTACCCGTAGTATTAGACTTAAAAATAATCATCCACCGATCATCCACTATTTACCAGGGGGCAGGGCTACCAACGTTAAGGCTAATCTGAAGATGGTGCTGGCTAAGGCTAAAACTGCCGAGTGTAGAGAGTACAGGGATATTGTTATCCACGTCGGCACCAACGGTATTAGGATGAAACAGTCAGGGGTCACCAAGCGCAACAAAGCTTCAGCGTGTAAATCAGTTAGAAAGATGTGTCGGCATCGAGTAATTGTCTCTGGCTCCCTCCCAGTTAGTGGGAGTGATGAGCTCTACAGCGGTCTCACAACTCAATGGCTGGTTGAAAACTATTTTCTACCCCTCCCAAAAGATAGAATTTGTAGATAATTGGCCCTTTTTTGTCTTTTGAAATTCTAGTCATTAAATCTATGCAGCCTACTCAATCACTTGTTATAGCTACTGTTTACAGGCCTCCTGGGCTGTATACAGCGTTCGCCACTGAGTTCGCTGAATTCCTATTAGAGCTTGTAGTCATGGCAGATAATATTCCAATTTTAGTTGACTTTAATATTCACATGGAACAGTCCACAGACCCACTCCAAAAGGCTTTCGGAGCCAACATCGACTCAGTGGGTTTTGTCCAACATGTCTCTGGACCTACTCACTGCCACAGTTATAATTTGGGCCTAGTTTTGTCCCGTGGAATAAATATTGTGGATCTTAATATTTTTCCTTATAATCTTGGACTATAAGACCACCATTTTATTATGTTTGCAATCGCAACAAACAATCTGCTCAGACCCCAAACAAGGATCATCAAAAGCTGTGCTATAAATTCTCGGACAACACAAACCTTCCAGACTCACTCCACCTACCCAAGGAACTAAATGTAACATTGCGTATTACCTTAGATGCAGTCGCATCCCTTAAAACAAAAAACATTTGTCATAAGAAACTAGCTCCCTAGTATACAGAAAATACCCGAGCTCTGAAGCATCCAGAAAATTGGAACGGAAATGATGTTACACCAAACTGGAAGTCTTCCGACTGGCTTGGAAAGACAGTACCGTGCAGTATCGAAGAGCCCTCACTGCTCATCCTATTTTTCCAACTTATATTAAGGAGAATAAGAACAATCCAAAATGTATTTTTAATACTGTCGCAAAGCTAATTAAAAAGCAGCATTCCCCAAGAGAGGATGGCTTTCACTTCAGCAGTGATAAATTCATGAAATTCTTTGACGAAAAGATTATGATCATTAGAAAGCAAATTACGGACCCCTCTTTAAAGCTCAATTGTCCTCAGAATGCACAACACTGCCAGCTACTAGGATCAAGGGAGACACTCACGTTTTTCAATATAATATCTCTTGACACATTGATGAAAATAGTCTTGGCTTCTAAACCTTAAAGCTGCATACTGGACCCTACTCCAACTAAACTACTGAAAGAGCTGCTTCCTGTGCTTGGCCCTCCTATGTTGAACATAATAAACGGCTCCCTATCCACCGGATGTGTACCAAACTGACTAAAAGTGGCAGTAATAAAGCCTCTCTTGAAAAAGCCAAACCTTGACCCAGAAAATATTTTAAAAACTATCGGCCTATATCGAATTTCCCATTCCTCTCAAAAATTTAGAAAAAGCTGTTGCTCAGTAACTCACTGCCTTCCTGAAGAAAAACAACGTATACAAAACGCTTCAGTCTGGTTTTAGACCCCATCATAGCACTGACACTGCACTAGTGAAGGTGGTAAATTACCTTTTAATGGCGTCAGACCAAGGCTCTGCATCTGTCCTCATGCTCCTAGACCTTAGTGCTGCTTTTGATACTATTGATCGCCACATTCTTTTGGAGAGATTGGAAACCCAAATTGGTCTACATGGACAAGTTCTGGCCTGGTTTAGAGCTTATCTGTCGGAAAGATAACATTTTGCCTCTGTGGATGGTTGGTCTTCTAACAAATCAACTGTAAATTTCGGTGTTCCTTAAGGCTCTGTTTTAGGACCACTATTGTTTTCACTATATATTTTACCTTTTGGTGATGTCATTCGGAAACCTAATGTTAACGTTCAGTGCTATGTGGACGACACACAGCTGTACATTTCGGTGAAACATGGTGAAGCCCCAAAATTGCCCTGCCTGGAAGCCTCTGTTTCAGACATAAGGAAGTGGACGGAGGCAAATGTTTTATTTTTAAACTCGGACAAAACAGAGATGCTAGTTCTAGGTCCCAAGAAACAAAGAGATCTTCTGTTGGATCTGACAATTAATCTTGATGGTTGTACAGTCATCTCAAATAAAACTGTGAAGGTCCTCGGTGTTAATCTGGACCCTGTCAAGGACAGCTTTTTTCCATCTTCATAACATTGCAAAAATCTGGAACTTTATGTCCAAAAATGATGCAGAAAAATGTATGCTTTTCATGCTTTTGTCACTTCTGGATTAGACTACTGCAATGCTCTACTTTCCGGCTACTCAGATAAAGAACTAAATATACTTCAGTTAGCGCTATACATGGCTGCTAGAATCTTGACTAGAACCAATAAATGTGATCATATTACTCCAGTGCTAGCCTATCTACACTGGCTTCCTGTTGAGGCTAGGGTTGATTTCAAGGTTTTACTGCTAACCTACAAAGCATTACATGGGCTTGCTCCTATCTATCTTTCTGATTTGGTCTTGCCGTACATACCTACACATATGCTACAGTTACAAGACGCAGGCCTCCTTACTGTCTCTAGAATTTCTAAGCAAATAGCTGGAGGCAGGGCTTTCTCCAATAGAGCTCAATTTTTATGGTATGGTCTGCCTATCCATGTGAGAGGCGCAGACTCGGTCTCAACCTTTAAATCTTTATTGAAGACTAATCTCTTCAGTAGGTCCTCTGATTGAGTGTAGTCTAGCCTAGGGGTTTGAAGGTGAACGGAAAGGCACTGGAGCGAAGAACCGCCCTTGCTGTCTCTGCCTGGTCGGTTCCAATCTCTCCACTTGGATTCTCTGCCTCCATCCCTATTACGGGGGCTGAGCTTACTGGTGCTCTTCCATGCCATCCCTAGGAGGGGTGCGTCACTTGAGTGGATTGAGTCACTGACGTGATCATCCTGTCCAGGTTGGTGCATCACTCGTGTTTGTGCCGTGTCTCAGTGTAGTAGGTTAGTAGTTAAAGATATCCCTCTAGTGGTGTGGCGGAAGTGCTTTGGCAAAGTGGGTGGGGTTATATCCCGCCTGTTTGGCCCTGTCCGGGGGTATCGTTGGACAGGGCCACAGTGCTTCCCGACCACTCCTGTCTCAGCCTCCAGTATTTATGCTGCAATAGCTTGTGTCAGGGGGCTAGGGTCAGTTTGGTATATCTGGAGTATTTCTCCTGTCTCATCCGGTGTCCTGTGTGAATTTAAGTATGCTTCCTCTAATTCTCTCTCTCTTTCTCTCTCTCTTTCTCCCTCTCTTCTCTCGGAGGACCTGAGCCCTAGGACGATGCCTCAGGACTACCTGACCTGATGACTCATTGCAGGCGCTGAGGTGCTGACCTGTTGCACCCTCTACAACCACTGTGAATATTGTTATCTGACCCTGCCGGTCATCTTAAAACGTTTGAACACTTTGGTCATGTTCTGTTATAATCTCCTCCCGGCACAGCCAGAATTGGCACAGCCAGAATTGGACATCGGCTGATGTAAAATGGGCTTTAGAAATCAATTTGATTGATTGGTTGACTTAATTTTTTCCAATAGAAATAGCACCGTTCTCCATGCACTGTAATTTATACATTTATAAGAGCTAGGTAAATAAGTTATCTGTTTGGAGAAAGGGATTTGAAATACACATAACAATTGTTTTAGTTGATTTTTCCTTATGATCTCTGGAGACGAATGTGAAACCAGTCACATGCAAGCAACCTGAAAATCATATCAACACGTCATGTGTTGCGGCCCCTTTTCCACAGTGAAGTAGGCTATATATAGGTATGCCGTTGTTCATCATTTTATTGTATGCCATCATAATTTGCGTGGATGACATTTGGAGATCCAAGCTATGGGCTTCTGTAGGTTTGAACCTGACGAGTTGATGTGTGCACTTTAGAACATTTTAATTATATAACCAGGCTTTTCACCTTTTTATTTTACAATTTGTATCATGTTAAATATTAGCCACTATCAGGAGCCACCATCAGTAATACCCACATACGTTTATAACTGTCACTTTAGTGTTAGTTTCCTTCATTTTTAGTTTATATTTTGCATCATTCCATTTAATTCCGTTTACCTTTCTTTCCTCTGTCATGTCTGTGTAGTTGTTCCTGGTGGTGGCTAGCATTAGTGGATCATATTAAGCTAGTAATGTGCAATAATTTGGGACATGTAGCCTGTTTCATCATTATGGAACAGACCATACGTATCGGCACAGGGGGTTGGTGGCACCTTAATTGGGGAGGACGGACTTGTGATAATGGCTAAATGCGGAATGATAAGAATGGTATCAAAGACATCAAACACATGGTTTCCATTTATTTGATGCCGTTCCATTTGCGGCGTTGTAGCCATTATTATGAGCCGTCCTCCCCTCAGCTGCCTCCACTGGTATCAGGTTAAACCTGGAGCTACAGTTCCAAGATTAGTGAGAATTAGGGTAGACATATAGGACAATTGTTTAAAAAATTTCCGCCTTCCACTATTTTATGGATTGGACTTGAATATCACAACTTCTAACGTGATCTCCATCTTGCGTTTATAAACACTACTCTCCATCTTGCTTTAAACACTACATTTGTTAGTTCAATCAATATAATGGTACACGGGTAACACAATTGTGCATGAAGAGTATACAAAGGACAGTTGGGCTAGGGGGTACAATAACACATTACACAAAGACCTTAAAACCTGTTGTGACTAGGGGGCAGTATTTTCATTTTTGGAAAAAAAAACGTTCCCGTACTAAACGGGATATTTTATCAGGACAAGATGCTAGAATATGCATATAATTGACAGCTTAGGATAGAAAACACTCTAAAGTTTCCAAAACTGTAAAACTATTGTCTGTGAGTATAACAGAACTGATGTTGCAGGCGAAAGCCTGAAAAATAAATAATATAAAATTAATTATAATATAAAATAATAAAAATAATATTTTTGGAAAAAATGAACATTTGCTATCTAACTGGGAGTCTCGTGAGTGAAAACATCCGAAGCTCATCAAAGGTAAACAATTTAATTTGATTGCTTTTCTGGTTTCCGTGACCAAGTTACCTGCTGCTAGCTGGACAAAATGCTATGCTAGGCTATCGATAAACTTACACAAATGCTTGTCTAGTTTTGTCTGTAAAGCATATTTTGAAAATCTGAGGTGACAGGGTGATTAACCTCTAGCGTCGAGCAATCCCGTATCCGGGAGCGTAATCATAGCCTCAAGCTCATTACCATAACGCAACGTTTCCTATTCATGAAAATCGCAAATGAAATGAAATAAATATATTGAAACACAAGCTTAGCCTTTTGTTAACAACACTGTCATCTCAGATTTTCAAAATATGCTTTAACCAAAGCTACACAAGCATTTGTGTAAGAGTATTGATAGCCTAGCATAGCATTAAGCCTAGCATTCAGCAGGCAACATTTTCACAAAAACAAGAAAAGCATTCAAATAAAATCATTTACCTTTGAAGAACTTTGGATGTTTTCAATGACGAGACTCTCAGTTAGATAGCAAATGTTCATTTTTTCCAAAAATATTATTTGTGTTAGAGAAATAGCTCCGTTTTGTTCATCACGTTTGGCTAAGAAAAAAATACGAAAATGCAGTCACTTACAACGCCAAACTTTTTTCCAAATTAGCTCCATAATATCGACAGAAACATGGCAAACGTTGTTTAGAATCAATCCTCAAGGTGTTTTTCACATATCTATTCAATAATCTATCAGTGGTGGCAGCTGGCTTCTCATCAGAAGAAAACGGAAAAATACTGCAGCTGGAGATTACACAATAATTGCGACGGAGGACACCAAGCGACCACCTGGTAAATGTAGTCTCTTATGGTCAATCTTCCAATGGTATGCCTACAAATACGTCACAGTGCTGCAGACACCTTGGGGAAAACGTGGAAAAGGTAAGCTGACTCCTAGCTCCTCCACAGCCATATAAGGAGTCATTGCCATGAGGCGGTTTCAAAAAATGCGGCACTTCCTGATTGTATTTTTATCTGGGTTTTTTCTGTAACATCAGTTCTGTGGCACTCACAGACAATATCTTTGCAGTTTTGGAAACGTCAGAGTGTTTTCTTTCCAAAGCTGTCAATTATATGCATAGTCGAGCATCTTTTCGTGACAAAATATCTTGTTTAAAACGGGAACGTTTTTCATCCAAAAATTAAAAGAGCGCCCCTTATATTGAAGAAGTTAACAAAAGGCTAAGCTGTGTCTTGATATATTTCATTTGTGATTTTCATGAATAGGAATATTTTCTAGGAATATTTATGTCCGTTGCGTTATGCTAATTAGTGTCAGATGATGACAACGGTCCCGTTCACGGGATGGGGTGTCACTAGAGGTTATACCCACATTTATCATTCTATTAATTAATTGTCTTCAAATATGGTTACATTTTCTTTTGTAAGGTAAGAAAAAGGGGAGGTTTGTACATTTTTTAATATGACATCTGGCCAAAAGAATAATGAAATGAATTACATAAAATGTTTCAAATCATTTATTTCGTAGTTAAAGAATCTAAGCAGTGCATCGCTCCATAATTTGGTAAAGTCTTCATAAATCTGATTAATTATACATCTACTGATGTCTTGCCACAGATTCTTTACATGAATACAATGGCCAAAAAATATGCAACACCTTTTTTGGGTGGTCGTTCCAAAAGGTACAATTTGAGTTTGTCTTTTTTTAAATTCTAAATATAGTAGTTGGCAGGATAATATTTAGGAATAATAAAAAATAAAAACATTTCCTTAATTTTGCTAATAAGTAGGTATTTTAGGCAACAGCCAAACTTTTTTCCAACAGATATATATTATCAATAAAATGATTCATGACATAAGGTACAGTATATGTATAAAACGCCCTGTTGAAACAAGGCACGTCTCTGTTGTTGTTGCATGGACCAAAAGAAAAACAAAGCTTTCCTACTGATGAGTCAATAGGGATAATGGAAGGTAAGTTCTGAGGGTCAGGTCCTGAATAATAAAGCATCACCTGAGGGAATGGCATCTAAAATGATTACAAACTATTTTGGTGTTACAGGGATCTTGTGAAGTAATAAAAAATCCTCATATTTAAGTAAAATGCCCTCTGCATTAACAAGTTGGCTGACCAATAGGATATTATTTAGGCACCAATATTCTAAAAAACAAAGATGTATTTTTATACAATTTGTCCCGATTTATTCCAGATATAATATCTATGTGGAGAGAAATGATGCTTATGAATTAAGGACCATGAAAAGCAGAGAGTTTCACTGGAACTTTGTCAATATTATAATTGCAAACCAACATGAAGTTAAAGCCAACAAAAGTAGAGAAGACATGATGAGGAATAAAGTTCCACATAGAAGTGGGTCTTCTTAGGAATTCTTAATTCCAATTGACCTTAACTGCCTAACTGCCTGTAGCTCAGGACCTGAAGCAAGGATATGCATATTTTTGATACAATTTGAAAGGAAACACTTTGAAGTTTGTGGAAATGTGAAATTAATGTAGGAGAATATAACACATTAGATCTGGTAAAAGATATTACAAAAAAACAAACATTTTTTTGTATTTTTATTTTTTCATCCTCTTTGAAATGCAAGAGAAAGGCCATAATGCATTATTGCAGTTTCGGCGCAATTTCGAGCATTGTGTGTGCAAAGTTTCAGATTGATCCAGTGAAGCGTTTCAATATACCTCTCCTTAATGTCAATATGCCTTGTCCATTGCTGTTCTGGTTAGTGTTTATTGGCTTATTTCACTGTAGAGCCTCTAGCCCTGCTCACTATACCTTATCCAACCTTTCAGTTCCACCACCCACACATGCGATGACATCACCTGGTTTCAATGATGTTTCTAGAGACAATATCTCTCTCATTGTAACGCATTGGGGTAGTGGGTGCTGAGTCAGACACAGGAGGCAGAAGATACAGAGTAGCGCTTTATTATTCACTGGGAAAAATGTACTGCCAATAAACTGGGCGCATATAAACAATTGTCCAAAACCAGGACCACACCAGTCCGGAGGGAAAATCCAAAACAACCAGCACTACCACACAAAATACACAGTGGGAAAAGAAACAAGCCCGCACAAAGAGTAGGTGGGCCTACCGGCTTAAATAGCCCAACTAAACCTAAACAAGAAACAGGTGTTACTAATCAGACAAAAACAACAGAAAAGGGAAAAGGGATCGGTGGCAGCTAGTAGGCCGGTGACGACGACCACCGAGCACCACCCGAACAGGAAGAGGGGCCACCTTCGGTAGGAGTCGTGACAGTACCCCCCCTCTGACGCGCCGACACCGGCCTCGAGGGCGACCCGGAGGGCGAGGCGCAGAGCGATCCGGATGGAGGCGATGGAAATCCCTTAACAGTGACGGATCCAAGATGTCCCCCACCGGTACCCAGCACCTCTCCCCTCCCAGTCCACGAGGTAGTGCAGGCCCCTCACCCGGCGTCTCAAGTCCAGAGCAGCACGTACTGTGGACCCCGGGGACCCCTCGATGTCCAGAGGGAGCATAGGGACCTCCGGCACCTCACCTTCCTGCATGGGACCAGCTACCACCGGCCTGAGGAGAGACACATGAAACGAGGGGTTAATACGATAATAGGACTTTGAAGGGCCCCACACACTGCGGCCCCAGCTTCCAGCAGGGCAAGCGGAGGGGTAGGATTCAGGTCGAGAGCCAGACCCTGTCCCCCGGTACAAACACGGGGGCCTCACTGCGGTGGCGGTCAGCGCTCCTCTTCTGCCGTCCACAGGCTTGCTTAAGGGATTCCTGGATGGCCCGCCAGGTCTCCTTGGAGCGCTGCACCCACTCCTCCACCGCAGGAGCCTCAGTCTGACTCTGATGCCACGGCGCCAGGACCGGCTGGTAGCCCAACACGCATTGAAATGGTGGCATGTTCAGGGAGGAGTGGCGGAGTGAGTTCTGGGCCAACTCCGCCCATGTGACATACCTTGACCACTCCCCTGGCCGGTCCTGACCGCAGAAACCTACCCACCTCCTGGTTCACTCTCTCCACCTGCCCATTACTCTCAGGGTGATAACCAGAGGTCAAACTGACCGAGACCCCCAGACGCTCCATAAACGCCCTCCACACTCGGGACGTGAACTGGGGACCCAGAACAGAGACGATGTCCTCCGTAACCCTGGACGTGGGTAAATAGAGCCTCAGCAGTCTGTAGGGCCGTAGGGAGACCGGGCAACGGGAGGAGACGGCAGGACTTAGGAAACCAATCCACAACAACCAGGACTGTGGTGTTCCCCTTCACGTGAGAGTTAGCTTGAGTTCCATTGCATTTCTGAAGACAAAGGAATTCTCCGGTTGGAACATGATTGAAGATTTATGTTTAAAACATCCTGCGAGGACGATCAGCTGTGCGTCCTGTCTCCCTGTAGCGCTGTCTTAGGCGTCTCACGTCTCAATTGCAAATGATTGCGCTGGCCACATCTGCAGTCCTCATGCCTCCTTGCAGGCACGTTCATGCAGATGAGCAGGGACCCTGGGCATCTTTTTTTTGTGTTTCTCAGAGTCAGTAGAAAGGCCTCTTTATTGTCCTAAGTTTTCATAACTGTGACCGTCTGTAAGCTGTTAGTGTCTTAACAATTGTTCCACAGGTGCATGTTCATTAATTGTTTATGGTTCATTGAACCAAGCATGGGAAACAATGTTTAAACCCTTTACAATGAAGATCTGTAAAGTTATTTTGATTTTTACAAATTATCTTTGAAAGACAGGGTCCTGAAAAAGGGACGTTTCTTTTTTTGCTGAGTTTAGAATTCACAAGTGATAGGCGAATATTGTCACCCATTGTCACCCATATTCTTCATTTAATCTTGTCTTAACATATAGTAAATAATAAATGTGTGACATTTGTTTTGATTTAGAATGGACCATTATCATTCACCTCTATCGAAATGGGGGCAGCAGGCAAAAATACATGTCATCTATGCACTTAAATAGCGAATGGAGGACACTTTCCCCCGTGGTTTATTTTCATGCCAGCTAGGTAAGTGCTTATATTATTACGCAATTATCCGTCAACTGTGGGAATATATATATATATATATATATATTTTAAACTAGACGCAGTACAACTAAGTTGAGGGGGTTCCAAATGGTGTGGATCTGGTTCTGTTGTAGGTAGCACCATCTGCTCTTTTTAAGGATGGGGCCCCTTTCTCTTAAAACCTGTAGCGACTCTAGGAGCAGTATTTTCATTTTTGGAAAAAAAAACGTTCCAGGACCAGATACTAGAATATGCATATAATTGACAGCTTTGGATAGAAAATACTCTAACGTTTCCAAAACTGTAAAGATATTGTCTGTGAGTATAACAGAACTGATGTTGCAGGCGAAAGCCTGCGAAAAATCCAATCCGGAAGTGCCCCATATTTTGAAAGCGCTGCGTTCCAATGAGTCCCTATTGAGCTGTGAATGTCCTATCAACGAGCTTATGCTTTCTACGTATTCCCCAAGGTGTCTACACCATTGTGACGTAGTTTTACGCATTTATGTTGAAGAATAGTCGTAGGCGGCTACATTGCGTAAGTGGTCACATGGTGGCTCCGAGAGAGATTCTCGGTAAAATACAGAGGTAGCCATTACTCCAATCGGTCCTATGGATATATTATCGAATAGATATTAGAAAAACACCTTGAGGATTGATTATAAACAACGTTTGCCATGTTTCTGTCGATATTATGGAGCTAATTTATTTGGAATATTTTTGCCGTCGTGACTGCAATTTCCGGGCAATTTCTCAGCCAAACGTGAAGAACAAATGGAGCTATTTCGCCTACAAAAATAATATTTGGGGAAAAAATGAACTTTAGCTATCTGCCTGGGAGTCTCGTGAGTGAAAACATCCGAAGTTCATCAAAAGTAAACTATTTAATTTGATTGCTTTTCTGATTTTCGTGACAAGGTTGCCTGCTGCTAGCAAGGCATAATGCTATGCTAAGCTATCGATAAACTCACACAAATGCCTGTCTAGCTTTGGCTGTAAAGCATATTTTGAAAATCTGAGATGACAGGGTGATTAACAAAAGGCTAAGCTGTGTCTCAATATATTTCATTTGTGATTTTCATGAATAGGAATATTTTCTAGGGATATTTATGTCCGTTGCGTTATGGTAATTAGTTTCAGGCGATGATTACGCTCCCGCATGCCGGTTTGGGAGTCACAAGAAGTCAGCCAGTCACTGGGATGACAACCCAACGTGGGATGGGGGAAAGTTTTAGGACAATTTAGGAATATTGGAGGACAATTAGAGGTTTACTTTGTCGCAGTTACAGTATGTTTAACAGTGTAAATATCATGGTACTGCTATATGGATACTCAATTATTATGGTATTTCTTAATGGTAAGTTTACAAACATATATTATGGTAAGTATAATAAAATAGCTAGTTATAATTGTAATGGCTTTAGCAGATAATACCAAAAGATGGTCAAGAAGGAAGAAATGGCTGAACGAGAAGGAATATAATTGAACGAGAAGGAATATAATATCTATATTTTACAGGGAACTCATTTTACACAAAGGGTGGCTACTTTGAAAAATCTCAAATATAAAATATGTTTTGATTTGTTTAACACTTTTTTGGTTACTACATGATTCATTGTTTTGATAGTAAATAGTAAAATAGTAAAAATATAGAAAAAACCCTGGAATGAGTAGGTGTGTCCAAACCTTGGACTGGTACTGTATATATATATATATATATATGTTAAGTATTTGGGGGTTTGGAAATGATGCAGACAATTGCATTGATAGAAGCCACAATCTAGCTGCAATATAAACGCTGATCTACCCCCTAAAAGCCTCTGATCCTTAGTAATAGTTATACCTAAATATGCAAGTTCTTCTTTCACTGGAATACCATAGTCACACCATCTTTGACAGCCATAAGTTCATATGTATGAATGTTAAGACATAGACCAGATGCTACGGAAAATGATTATATCATATTGATCGATATGGGAATATGACTAGTGTCTTTCTCAAAAAATTTAGTATCGTCAGCCAGCTGGCTTATAATAATTTATTTACCAGCTATGGAAATACCTTGTACAGGACTATTAATATAATTTGTAAGTAGTTGGGTGAGTAATAAAAACAGATATGATGAGATAGGACAACCTTGCCGAATTCCTCTCAAATCTAGGTGAGGTGCCATTTTTCAGTTTGATTGTGTACCAGTCTTGAGACGACAGATGCTGGGAGATGGGAAGCAAGTACAGGGTGAGGATGTAATAATAAATAGACATGAAAAAAGCAAAATCAGCGTCTGAACTGAGGAAGTGACATACATAGGGGAGGTAATCAATGACGTGAGTCCAGGTGAGTCCGATGAAACGCTGGTGCGCGAAACAATGGTGGCTGGTGTGCGTAATGATGAACAGCCTGGCGCCCTCAAGTGCCAGATAGGGGGAGCGGGAGCAGACGTGACAGTACCCCCCTCTAGGGGCTACACCTGGCGTCCTACCTGGGCGAGCCAGCCGAGGTGTGGGAGCCCGACGAGCCGGCCGAGGTGAGGGAGCCCGACGAGCCGGCCGAGGCGCGGGAGCCCGACTAATAACTTGTAAAATTCTGACGTAATTCCATCAATACCTGGGGATTTATTGTTCTTTAGATGTTTGATAAACTCTATAATCTCTTCAACAATGATGGTTTCATCACACTGTTCATAGTCTGTATCAATGGTAAAATTAACAGTATTCAGTGAGTCAAAAAATATATCTGTGGATTCCAGAGGAGGCTGGAGGGAGGAGCTATAGGAGGACAGGCTCATTGTATTTGTCACCTTAGTATTCTTTGGTTTCTTTATTGTTTTGGTTCGGTCAGGGTGTGACATGGGTGATGTATGTTTTTTTTGTACTGTCTATGGGTTTTGTAGGTTTATGGGGTTGTTTACCATCTAGGTGTTCATGTATGTCTATGGTTGCCTAGATTGGTTCTCAATTAGAGGCAGGTGTTTATCGTTGTCTCTGATTGGGAACCATATTTAGGCAGCCATACTCTTTGAGTATTTCGTGGGTTATTGTCTATGTGTAATTGCCTGTGTCTGCACTGTTTATATATAGCGTCTCGTTTGTTGCGTTGTAGGTTTGTTTAGTGTTCTTTCTTCATTAAATATAGAATGTGTATTCATATCACGCTGCGCCTTGGTCTCCTCCATTCGACAAACGTAACAGTATTGGTTAGAATGGCATTCATGGAACGGTATTGAACACATCAAACATATGGAAACCACATGTTGACTCCGTTCCGTTGATTCCATTCCAGTAAAATTTCTCAAGTCTAAAGAAATAGTATGAATTTTGTTCTGCCTCCTCAAGCCAGTTTTCCCTGTATCTAATAAAGGCTCCTTCTGCTTTTATCTATACACTGAGTGTACAAAACGTTAGGAACACCTTCCTAATATTGAGTTGCACCCCGTTTTGCCCTCAGAACAGCCTCAATTTGTCAGGGCATGGACTCTACAAGGTGTCAAAAGCGTTTCCCAGGGATGCTGACCCATGTTGACTCCAATGCTTCCCACAGTTGTCAAGTTGGCTGGATGTCCTTTGGGGGGTGGACCATTCTTGATAGACATGGAAATGAAAACCCCAGCAACGTTGCAGTTCTTGACACAGTCCTTGACATACCCCGTTCAAAGGTACTTAAATATTTTGTCTTGCCCATTCACCCTCTGAATAGCACACATACAAAATCAATGTCTCAATTATCTCAAGACTTAAAATGCCTTCTTTAACCAGTGTCCTCCCCTTCATCTACACTGATGGAAGTGGATTTAGCAAGGCACATCAATAAAGGAATGTAGCTTTCACCTGGATTCACCTGGTCAGTCTGTCATTGGAAGAGCAGGTGTTCTTAATGTTTTGTACCCTCAGTGTATCATCATCCAGTTAATTTTGTAACTCAATCAGTTCCATCTTCTCCTCCCCTGAAAGGCCAGCTGGAGGTTTTTGAGAAAGAGGAAGCTATTACCACCTTTTCCTCCTCAGCTCTTCCGGTCTAAGCAAGAGTATTACCATATAAGGTCATTTAAAGTGCTCCCAGCTATTGCAATAAGACTTTTTTTGCACAAGCCCTTTCCCATAAGTGTGAAAGTAGATCTTTAACCTCAAACTGAACTATATGGTTATTCAATAAGGAGCTATTTAGATTCCAGTAGGATGCTCTACCATGGTTAGTATAAGGGGTAACTAATTTCACATAAATGTAAATGGCCTATGGTCTGTGAGGGGAGTATTAAAAAACATTTTGAGTTACACACTTTCAACACATTTCGATATAAGCCAAACATCTATTCTGGACTGTCTGAAACTGTTCAGTGGCAGGACAAGACTCCGTGAAGATGATGTACGGTGTAATGAAATACATCACAATGTGTACAGGGCATAAAGCATACTTACCAGAAGTCCACTGCCATGCTCTGATAATAAAAGTATGTGCATTGCAAGCATATATATATTGTTTGGACAGTTAGCTCACTGCGGTGAGTTGCTGACATCTATTGCCACTTGCGGTGTAATTTGGATTACCCCATTGGGAGAATTTAATCATCACCTTGAAAATGAAGATTAGGTGCTCAATTCAATCCAACCTGCATTGGAGAATTTATGCAGTAGCTCCTTCCAATGGTCAAATGAACTCACAGATTAGTCTTGGGTAATGTTTTAAAACCTACAACTACTACCAGGGCGACCCCTCTCACAAACATGCTTTCATTTGTCAGAATTAGAAGTGCGTGGGTATGGGATGAATACTGTGAAAGGATTTGAAAAATACAATGATAATTGCCCCATGTGGTAATGGACCTTACAGCCATTGAACTATGAGCCAACTGTCTTAGCAGACTGCACCACTGTTCAGTCCAAACGGCTTTGTGAAAGTACGAGTTGACACGACCCCCATTGTCATCTGTTTCTGGTTATGATGGATGTTGCTCCGAATATAAACGCACACTTCTCACAGCTTACATGTTTTTTTTTCATCTACATTAAAGGACTTAGATGTGTATGAAAGCGTAAACAAAAGCGCTACATTTGGTCACGTGGAAATGTGCCTTACTGCCTTTCGAATGTTGTGTAATGTTAGTAGTCTCGTCAAGGAAGCATCCTAGAAAAAATATTGGCACACCCCACTTACCAAGACCATTGCCAAATAAGGCGTGACTTCACCTGCTTTTATAGTAATCCTTGAGGTCGTACCACACAGTACATCTAGAAGGGAGTGTGTTTCATACCAAACCCCTTCCTTGGTTTGGTCCGGTAGTGTGAATCAGGCATTGGTACACTCAGTATTGGATATGCAACATGAAAAAACTATTTTCTTGATTGTTTGAAATTAATTTGTACGGACACATATTTTACCCAAATATTGGAGATAGCCTAAGTCACTGTGAAAAAACCCTTTTATTTCCTGATAATTGATAGTGCAGCGGGTAGCAAAGGTTGTGAGCTCTGCAAACAACGTGTCCACAATAAATGACTGTAAAAATATTGAATGCATTAACAGAAATGGCCATATTAAACCAATCACTGTAGATTAAAAAGGATGGGGATTCATTTTAAATGTACTACTGGTGATATATGTAATGCAGAATTGATTAACATAAACAATCAAAGGGCAACAACTCACATACTGAATGCGCACGAACTGGCTGGGGGGGGGGGGGGGGGGGTTAGGTGATTGTTTTGACTTGTGAACAGTATATTTTCTGTAACACACCTGATAGTCACTATATGATTTTTGTTCTTCCATCCCTCAGCCCCCTACGTTGAGTCTGAGAACTGCCAGCACACAGCTGACATGAAGGAATGTTGTCCACAAAAGGAGTTGCGGTGTGTATAGGATTTGTAATTCACCCCTGAAAGTCATATTCTGCCATTCCATTGAGTGTGTTGTTGTCTTACGGTCGATGTAGCTTGTGTCATCGGGTCTAATCCTGATGATGGGGGGGTATTATTATTTCACTTTCCATCTCCTTTGTCTTTCCACAATCATCAAGCTGTAATGATAGAAATTTTAGAAAATTCAACATTTACTCTGTCTGCACAGCTTCCCAGGCAACCAACCACCTGCTACAATACAAAATCAGCTTTCCCAAGCAAAGAAGGGGGGGATATGCTGTGAAGCCTGTGAAGACAGACCCAGCATACTTTAACTTATAGTTATTCATTTCAAATCAATTGAGCATTTCAGGCACACAAAAATTCAAAATTCAAACACTGAAAAGTTTCACAAAAAAGTCCACAACCAAATATTGCGTATTTCAAATTGAGTACTTCAAAAACATCAGATAACGCATTGTAGAATGAATGAGTAGATCACTACCTCAATGAATTGATAGCATCATAACACAGAACAGTAAAAAAAAAAGGATATTTAGTTAATACCCATTTAACAAACATTTCCCTTTTCAAAAACATGTGGCGAGCTGTCCATCCCAGTGTGAGAGGCCGGATGAGGAGGCCATAGCTGGATTTGTCTACAGCTTCTATCTTGGGGATGACTGAAGCCAAGTCGGTGACTGAAGCCTTTTTGATTGAAACGGGGTACATGGGTCCCGCTCCCCTCCCCTCCGCATCAATCTCTGTAGTTAACTTTTACGTGACATGATATCACATTTTGTTACTTTGTATTGTTTTTTCAAGCTTTCGGGGGGGGGAAATATGTGTTACAAATGGCGTCCTGTACACTGTAGGGCACCGGGTGCCTATATTAGAATTATAGCGCTAATAAGTTTATGTCTAATGATGTGTCACCATTATTTCTCATAAGCGTTCATGTTGATCAACATTTCGGCTATGCTGGCCTATTGTAAATAATCAAATAAATGTCTGATCAATGCATACAATTCTGAACTTTAATTTATAATGCTAATGGAGAAGCACCATTAAATTGTCCAGTACACTTATTGTATGCTGTTTTCATGTACATTCCCTTATGTGTAAACTTAAGGTGACTCAGGCTTTACTAATTATTGTGAAGAAGTGTATTGGTGAACCGTATTCTATAATTACTGACAAAACAATAGAAATGCAATTGTGTATTGCTATAGTTTGTCTGAATATCCGACAGTCTGTGCTCAGCTCCTTAGAGAAAACGCCTGGAGGCATACTATTTAGGCTCAGAATGACATGTGGCCCATTGTTTATCTTGTTACCTGGCAACTAATGCAAGGGTATTTCAAAGAGCTGTCGGTCAAGCCGAGCTCATGAATATAAGCTCCCCGCCCACTCAGCCTGTTCTTTCAAGCTTCCTGATAGATTAGAGAAAGGTACAATTTCTTCAATTCTGAGCATTTTAATAGTGTAAAAATATTATAGGGGTGCTTGGTCATGCAAGGATATTTTTACTAAATAGGATTTCTGTGCGGGACCTTTAATAAATAGTTGTATGATGGGAATATCCATAAACAATAACTTTTTATTGAAACGATGAAAGGGATTGCTTTTTCAAACCTATTTTTTGAGTTCCTAGGTCAAGCCATGTGTTAACTAGCATCTTAATTAGCCTAGAATACTTATTTTCCAGACGTTGAAAAGATGTCTAGGTTTCACAAGTTTGGACAGCACAGTCCAGTAGAGTACAGTGCAGTATGGTACAGTACAATACAGTGTATTAGTACATAGTACAGTATAGTTGAGTTTAATTCAGTAGAGTACGGCACAGTATTTAATAAGAGTACAGTGCAGTACAGTAGAGCAAAGTAGAGTACAGTACAGTACATTATACTGTACTCCCTACTGTGCTGAACTGAACTATACTCTACTTTTCTTTACTGTGCTGTGCTCTATTTTATACTGTGCTTTCCAAATTTGTGAAACAATAGACGTTTATGATTGGTTCAGATTTGGTCTGGTCTGGACCCGCTTGTCAAAACTGTGAGTCATGCGACTCCGACGCGAGTCAGCAACATTCTCACACACACACACACACACACACACACACACACACACACACACACACACACACACACACACACACACACACACACACCTGCAGTGGTGTAAAGTGCTTAAGTAAAAATGCTTGAAAGTATTACTTGAGTAGTCTTTACTAATTTTGACAACTTGTACTTTTAATCCACTACATTTTCCCTGACACCCAAAAGTACTAGTTACATTTAGAATGCTCTGGCAGGATAGCAGTATGGCCCAATTCAAGCACCTATCAGTATAACACATTGTCATCCCTTCTGCCTCTGATCTAGCAGATTCACTAAACACAAATACTGCATTTGTAAATCATGTCTGTCCTTAAACCTGGTTTGCTTAATATAAGACATTTGATGCATAGCATTTACTTTTACTTTATATGACAGCTGATTACTTTTTCCACCACTGCAATTAAGTACATTTAAAACTAGATACTTTTAAACTTTTTACTCAAGTAGTATTTTACTGGGTAACTTTCGCTTTTACTTGAATCCTTTTCTATTAAGGCATCTTTACTTTTACTCAAGTATGACAATGTAATACTTTTTTTCACCACTGCACACCTGTTCCTGTTTGAAAAAAGCATTCCTTGTTTCCAACCAAAAATGTTGTTTAACACAAATGTTTACAGCTTTACTTTTTCAAAAACATTTTATCAAAATATTTCATAATCTCTGGCTTCATTTCTAACCTTGCGTAAATTTTACACTAAATATATGCATGCAATATTTCTGAAAAGACTGTGCAGGTATCAAAATATTGAGATTTATAAACTTGGAGCACATCCTACACACGCATGTTTCCCGTTTTATAATATCAGACAAAAATAATTGCAAATTGTTGTGGACCTGTAAACTGATCATTTGAATTGAATAATGTTGTGCATTTACTTTTTCCTGAATTAAAACATGCTGCACTGTGCGTGCATTATAAAACACTGCCTACTAGAAAAATAAATAAAACTACAGTAGGCCAACTTACAGTGGTAGCCTACACACTTCAATGAAAAATTTCAACTGTCTGTTCATGTAATGCGTCTGTGTGTAGCTGGTGAGATGAGTCAGGCGCAGGACAGCAGATATGAGTAATGAAAGCAATTTTACTCAATAATATAACAATACACGTTGTGTAAATACAAGGCCACAAATACGGACCGCAATACAATAAACAATTAATCACAAACAAACATGGGGGAACAGAGGGTTAAATAATGGAGAATTGAAACCAGGTGTGTAAGACAAAGACAAAACAAATGGAAAATGAAAAGTGGATAGGCGAAGGCTAGAAGGCCGGTGACGTCAACCGACGAATGGCGCCCGAACAAGGAGAGGACCGAATTTGGCGGAAGTCGTGACAGTACCCCCCCCCCCCCCCTTGATGCGCGGCTCCAGCAGCCCGCCGACGCCGACCTTGGGGACGACCCGGAGGACAAGGCGCAGGGCGATCCGGACGGAGACGGTGGAACTCCCGCAGCAATGAAGGGTCCAAGACGTCCTCCACCGGCACCCAGCATCCCCCCTCCGGACCGTACCCCTCCCACTCCACGAGGTACTGAAGGCCCCTTGCCCGACACCTCAAGTCCAGGATGGCTCGAACAGCATACGCCATGGCCCCTTTGATGTCCAGAGGGAGCGGAGGAACATCCGGCACCTCAGACTCCTGGAGCGGACTAGACACCACCGGCCTGAGGTAATCTGGGGGAAGCTGTAACCTGTAGCATACCTTGTTCAGTCTCCTCAGGACTTTGAATGGCCCCACAAACCGCGGACCCAGCTTCCAGCAGGGCAGGTGGAGGGGCAGGTTTCGGGTCGAGAACCAGACCCAGTCCCCCGGTGCGAACACCGGGGCCTCACTGCAGTGGAGGTCTGCGCTCACCTTCTGCAGCCTCACGGCCCGTTGCAGGTGCAAATGGGCGGCATCCCACGTCTCCTCCGAGCGCTTAAACCATTCTTCCACCGCAGGAGCTTCGATCTGGCTCTGCCAAGGTGCCAGAACCGGCTGATACCCCAGTGGGAACTGGAAGGGAGAGAGGTTAGTGGAGGAGTGGCGGCGTGAGTTTTGGGCCATCTCTGCCCAGGGGATGAACGCCGCCCACTCCCCCGGCCGGTCCTGGCAATATGACCACAGAAACCTACCCACATCCTAGCTAACTCTCTCCACCTGCCCGTTACTCCATGAACGCTGTCCAGACCCTGGACGTGAACTGGGGACCCCAATCAGAGACTATGTCCTCAGGCACCCTGTAGTGCCGGAAGATGTGAGTGAACAGAGCCTCCGCAGTCTGTTGGGCCGTAGGGAGACCGGGCAAAAGGATGAGACGGCAGGACTTAGAAAACCGATCCACAACAACCAGGATTGTGGTGTTGACCTGTGAGGGAGGAAGATCCTTCAGGAAGTCCACCGACAGGTGCGACCACGGCCGTTGTGGAATGGGTAGGGGTTGTAACTTCCCTCTGGGAAGGTGCCTGGGAGCCTTGCACTGGGCGCACACAGAGCAGGAGGAAACATAAACCCTCACGTCCTTGACCAAGGTGGACCACCACTACTTCCCACTAAGGCAACGCACTGTCTGGCCGATGCCAGTGTAACCAGAGGAGGGTGACGTGTGGGCCCAATAGATCAAACGGTCACGGTCTAGCCCCCTCAAGCCAATGTCTCCACACCTTCAGAGCCTTGACAACAGCCAACAGCTCCCGGTCCCCCACATCATAGTTTCGCTCCACCGGGCTGAGCTTCTTCGAAAAGAAAGCCCAGGGGAGGAGCTTTGGTGGCGTGACCGAGCGCTGGGAGAGCACGGCTCCTATACCAGCGTCGGACGCGTCCACCTCCACTGTGAACGCCAAAGAGGGATCCAGATGAACCAGCACGGGAGCCAAGGTAAACAGAGCCTTCAGGTGACCAAAAGTCCTGTCCGCCTTAGCCGACCACTGCAGCTGCACAGGTCCCCCCCTTCAGCAGTGAGGTAATGGGAGCTGCTACCTGACCAAAACCCCAGATAAACCTCCGGTAGTAGTTGGCAAACCCTAGAAACCGCTGCAATTCCTTTACCGTGGTGGGAGTCGGCCAATTACGCACGGCTGAAATGTGGTCACTCTCCATTTCCACCCCTGAAGTGGAAATGCGGTACCCTAGGAAGGAGTTGGACTGTTGGAAGAACATACATTTCTCAGCCTTGACGTACAGGTCGTGCTCAAACAGTCGACCAAGCACCCTGCGCACCAGGGACACATGCTCGGCGCGTGTAGCGGAGTATATCAGAATGTCGTCGATATACACCACTACAACCTGCAGGTCCCGGAAAATCTTGTCAACAAAGGCCTGGAAGACTGATGGAGCATTCATCAACCCGTACGGCATGACGAGGTACTCATAGTGCCCTGAGGTGGTACTAAATGCCGTCTTCCACTTGGTTGTAAGCGCACCAGGTTGTAAGCGCTCCTGAGATTCAATTTTGTGAAGAAGCGCGCCCCGTGCATTGTCTCGATCACACTGCCGATGAGAGGCAGCGAGAAGCTGTACCTTACAGTAATCTGATTGATATCTCGATAGTCAATACACGGGCGCAGACCCCCATCCTTCTTCTTCACAAAAAATAAACTTAAGGAGGCAGGTGAAGTGGAGGGCCGAATGTATCCCTGCCCCAGGGATTCGGAGACATATGTTTCCATAGCTGCCGTCTCCTCCTGTGACAGAGGATACACGTGACTCCTGGGAAGTGCTGCGTCTACCAGGAGACTTATTGCACAATCACCCCATCAGCCCTGGCCCTAATGGTCGACTATCTAGGGTGTGCACAGGGAAGGGCATATCCACAGGAACAAGGGGGATCCCTAAACTACAGGCAAATTAACGGTCAATAAAATTCTCAGCTGCGCCTGAATCTACGAGCGCCTTATGCTGGGAATGTGGGGAAAACTCCGGAAATGTAATAAACACATACAGTGCCTTGCGAAAGTATTCGGCTCCCTTGAACTTTGCGACCTTTTGCCACATTTCAGGTTTCAAACATAAAGATATAAAACTGTATTTTTCGTGAAGAATCCACAACAAGTGGGACACAATCATGAAGTGGAACGACATTTATTGGATATTTCAAACTTTTTTAACAAATCAAAAACTGAAAAATTGGGCGCGCAAAATTATTCAGCCCCCTTAAGTATTAAGTATTAACATACTTTGTAGCGCCACCTTTTGCTGCGATTACAGCTGTAAGTCGCTTGGGGTATGTCTCTATCAGTTTTGCACATCGAGAGACTGAATTTTTTTCCCATTCCTCCTTGCAAAACAGCTCGAGCTCAGTGAGGTTGGATGGAGAGCATTTGTGAACAGCAGTTTTCAGTTCTTTCCACAGATTCTCGATTGGATTCAGGTCTGGACTTTGACTTGGCCATTCTAACACCTGCATAATACAGCATAATGCTGTAAGTTTACAGGGACATACCTAACGTAATGTACAATTATTTTACAGTCTTAAACAGCATCGCAGGTTGTCTTTAGAAGACAGATCCCTGAAATGTAATATTGTAAGAAAAACAATACGTGTACATCTGCAGTGCATTCGGAAAGTATTCAGAACCTTTGACTTTTTCCACATTTTGTTACGTTACAGCCTTATTCTAAAATTGATTAATTTGTTTTTTCCTCATCAATCTACACATAATACCCCATAATTATTTTGCACATTTATAAAAAATAAAAAACTGAAATCACAATTACATAAGTGATCACACCCTTACTCAATACTTTGTCGAAGCACCTTTGGCTGCGATTACAGCCTCGAGTCTTGGGTAAGAGGCTACAAGCTTGGCACACCTCTATTTGGGGATTTTCTCCCATTTTTCTCTGCAGATCCTCTCAAGCTTGGATGGGCAGCGTCGCTGCACAGCTATTTACAGGTGTCTCCAGAGATGTGGAATCGGGTTTAAGTCCGGACTCTGGCAGGGCCACTCAAGACATTTAAAGACTTGTCCCAAAGCCACTCCTGCGTTGTCTTGGCTGTATACTTAGGGTCATTGTCCTGTTGGAAGGGCAACCTTTGCCCCAGTCTGAGGTCCTGAGCGCTCTGGAGCAGGTTTTCATCAAGGATCTCTCTGCGCTTTGCTCCGTTCATCTTTCCCTCAATCCTGACTAGTCTCCCAGTCCTTGCAGCTGAAAAACATCTCCACAGCATAATGCTGCCACCACCATGCTTCACCATAGGGATGGTGCCAGGTTTCCTCCAGACGTGACGCTTGGCATTCAGTCCAAAGAGTTCCATCATGGTTTCATCAGACCAGAGAATCTTGTTTCTCATGGTATGAGTATCCTAAGTGGGCTGTCATGTGCCTTTTTACTGAGAAGTGGCTTCCAGCTGGTCACTCTACCCAAAAGGCCTGATTGGTGGAGTGCTGCAGACATTTTTTCCTTCTGGAAGGTTCTCTCATCTCCACAGAGGAACTCTGGAGCTCTGTCAGAGCAACCATCAGATTTTTGGTCACCTCCCTGACAAAGGCCCTTCTCCCCCGAGTGCTCAGTTTGGCCAGGCAGCCAGCTCTAGAAAGAGTCTTGGATGTTTCAAACTTCTTGACAAAACTTGACCTCATGGTTTGTGCTCTGACATGCACTGTCAACTGAGGGGACCATATATAGACAGGTGTGTGCCTTTCTAAATGATGTCCAATCAATTGAATTTACCACAGGTGAACTCTGTGAGAGCAGAATGACAAGATGATGTTATAATACTGTTTATGCATCGAATAGCTTTGAGTACCTTCTCATCTGTGTCTATGTGAACTGAGAGGAGCCTAAAGACCTACAGCTGGCATTCCATAGATAAGATGTGGTGGGTGTAACCAAGATAGAGAGAGCCTGGAGGAATAGAACAAAACACTTATTGTGTCTAATCATTCTTGCATCTGGGAAACAACACCAAAGACAGATGACCACAGGATGAACCCAAAGTGGCTTATGGTGCCCCCCAATCTGCATGGGAGGGGTGGAACCAACTGTGACGAAACATTTTTAGTATCCGCTATATAAGGACCAGCATTGTTTGTAAAGGTTAGACTCTCGATCCAATACTCTTCAACCATCCTCATTATTACAATTAATCGAAAAAAGGTGATTCGATTATTCAATAATTATTGAATAAAGATGATTGTTTGAAGAAATGACAGTCTCTCTCACGTGATTAGAATATTCCACAACAACTCCAATCAAGTTGTAGAAACATCTCAAGGATGATCAATGGAAAGGATGTACCTGAATGCAATTTTGAGTCTTATAGCAAAGGGTCTAAATATTTATCTAAATAAAATATTGTAATTATTATTATAAACAAAAACAAAAAATAATAATATTTTCACTTCGTCATTATGGGGTATTGTGTGTAGATTGATGAGAAACATTATTAATTTAATACATTTTATTATAAGGCTGTAACGTGACAAAATGTGGAAAAATTCAAGGGATCTGAATACTTTCCGAATGCTCTGTACATACAGTACCAGGCAAAAGTAAAGACACAGCTCTAATTCAAGGGTTTTTCTTTATTTTTACTATTTTCTTCATTGTAGAATGATAGTGAAGACATCAAAACTATGCAATAACACATATGGAATAATGTAATAACCCCAAAAAATGTAAACTAATTATATTTTAGATTCTTCAAAGTAGCCACCATTTGCCTTGATGACAGCTTTGCACACTCTTGGCATTCTCTCAACCAGCGTCATGAGGAATGCTTTTCCAACAGTCTTTTCACATAAGCTGAGCACTTGTTGGCTGCTTTTCCTTCACTCAGTGGTCCAACTCATCCCAAACCATCTCAATTGGGTTGAGGTCGGGTGATTGTAAACAGGCCAGGTCATCTGATGTAGCACTCCATCACTCTCCTTCTTGGTCAAATAGCCCTTACACAGCCAGGAGGTGTGTTTTGGGTCACTCTCCTGTTGAACAACAAATTATTGTCCTACTAAGGGAAAACCAGATGGGATGGCGTATCATGCAGAATGCTGCGCTAGCCATGCTGGTTAAGTGTGCCTTGCATTCTAAATAAATCACCAACAGTGTCACCAGCAAAACACCCCCACACCATCACACCTCCTCCTCCATGCTTCACGGTGGGAACCACACATGCAGAGATCATCCGTTCACGTACTCCGCGTATCACAAGGATATGGTGGTTGAATCCAAAAATCTAAAATTTGGACTCATCAGACCAAATGACAGATGTTCACTGGTCTAATGTGCATTGCTCGTGTTTCTTGGCCCAAGCAAGTGTCTTCTTATTGATGTCCTTTAGTAGTGGTTTCTTTGTAGCAATTCAACCATGAAGGCCTGATTCACACAGTCTCCTCTAAACAGTTGATGTTGAAATGTGTCTGTTACTTGAACTTTGATGCATTTATTTGGGCTGCAATCTGAGGTGCAGTTAATTGCCCATTTCTGAGGCTGGTAACTCTAATGAACTTATCCTCTGCAGTAGAGGTAACTATGGGTCTTTCTTTCCTGTGGCAGACCTCATGAGAGCCAGTTTCATCATAGCACTTGATGTTTTTTTGCGACTGCACTTAAAGAAACTTTTCAGTTTTTTGATGTTCTTGAAATGAGTGACTGACTTTGATGTTTCAAAGGTGACTACCTCATGGAGCTGGTCGAGAGAATGCCAATGTGCAAAGCTGTCATCAAGACAAAGGGTGGCTACTTTGAAGAATAAAAAATATAAAAAATATAATGATTTGTTTAACACTTTTTTGGTTGCTACATGATTCCATATGTGTTATTTCATCATTTTGATGTCTTCACTACTAGGTAGAAAATATTCAAAATAAAGAAAAACCCTAGAATGAGTACAGTGCCTTGCGAAAGTATACGGCCCCCTTGAACTTTGCGACCTTTTGCCACATTTCAGGCTTCAAACATAAAGATATAAAACTGTATTTTTTTTGTGAAGAATCAACAACAAGTGGGACACAATCATGAAGTGGAACGACATTTATTGGATATTTCAAACTTTTTTAACAAATCAAAAACTGAAAAATTGGGCGTGCAAAATTATTCAGCCCCCTTAAGTTAATACTTTGTAGCGCCACCTTTTGCTGCGATTACAGCTGTAAGTCGCTAGGGGTATGTTTCTATCAGTTTTGCACATCGAGAGACTGACATTTTTTCCCATTCCTCCTTGCAAAACAGCTCGAGCTCAGTGAGGTTGGATGGAGAGCATTTGTGAACAGCAGTTTTCAGTTCTTTCCACAGATTCTCAATTGGATTCAGGTCTGGACTTTGACATTCTAACACCTGGATATGTTTATTTTTGAACCATTCCATTGTAGATTTTGCTTTATGTTTTGGATCATTGTCTTGTTGGAAGACAAATCTCCGTCCCAGTCTCAGGTCTTTTGCAGACTCCATCAGGTTTTCTTCCAGAATGGTCCTGTATTTGGCTCCATCCATCTTCCCATCAATTTTAACCATCTTCCCTGTCCCTGCTGAAGAAAAGCAGGCCCAAACCATGATGCTGCCACCACCATGTTTGACAGTGGGGATGGTGTGTTCAGTGTGATGAGCTGTGTTGCTTTTACGCCAAACATAACGTTTTGCATTGTTGCCAAAAAGTTCAATTTTGGTTTCATCTGACCAGAGCACCTGTTTGGTGTGTCTCCCAGGTGGCTTGTGGCAAACTTTAAACGACACTTTTTTATGGATATCTTTAAGAAATGGCTTTCTTCTTGCCACTCTTCCATAAAGGCCAGATTTGTGCAATATACGACTGATTGTTGTCCTATGGACAGAGTCTCCCACCTCAGCTGTAGATCTCTGCAGTTCATCCAGAGTGATCATGGGCCTCTTGGCTGCATCTCTGATCAGTCTTCTCCTTGTATGAGCTGAAAGTTTAGAGGGACGGCCAGGTCTTGGTAGATTTGCAGTGGTCTGATACTCCTTCCATTTCAATATTATCGCTTGCACAGTGCTCCTTGGGATGTTTAGAGCTTGGGAAATATTTTTGTATCCAAATCCGGCTTTAAACTTCTTCACAACAGTATCTCGGACCTGCCTGGTGTGTTCCTTGTTCTTCATGATGCTCTCTGCGCTTTTAACGGACCTCTGAGACCATCACAGTGCAGGTGCATTTATACGGAGACTTGATTACACACAGGTGGATTGTATTTATCATCATTAGTCATTTAGGTCAACATTGGATCATTCAGAGATCCTCACTGAACTTCTGGAGACAGTTTGCTGCACTGAAAGTAAAGGGGCTGAATAATTTTGCACGCCCAATTTTTCCGTTTTTGATTTGTTAAAAAAGTTTGAAATATCCAATAAATGTCGTTCCACTTCATGACTGTGTCCCACTTGTTGTTGCTTCTTCACAAAAAAATACAGTTTTATATCTTTATGTTTGAAGCCTGAAATGTGGCAAAAGGTCGCAAAGTTCAAGGGGGCCGAATACTTTCGCAAGGCACTGTATGTGTGTCAAAACTTTTGACTGGTACTATATACATATATACAGTTGAAGTCGGAAGTTTGCACACACCTTAGCCAAATACATTTAAACTCAGTTTTTCACAATTCATTTAATCATAGTAAAAATTCCCTGTCTCAGGTCAGTTAGGATCACCACTTTATTTTAAGAATGTGAAATGTCAGAATAATATTAGTGAGAATGATTTATTTCAGCTTTTATTTCTTTCATCACATTCCCAGTGGGTCAGAAGTTTACATACACTCAATTAGTATTTGGTAGCATTGAATTTAAATGGTTAGAAGTTTCAGGTAGCCTTCCACAAGCTTCCAACAAGCTTCCCACAATAAGCTGGGTGAATTTTGGCCCATTCCTCCTGGCAGAGCTGGTGTAACTGAGTCAGGTTTGTAGGCCTCCTTGCTTGGACATGCTCTTTCAGTTCTACCCACACATTTTCTATAGCATTGTGACTTTGTGATGGCCACTCCAATACCTTGACTTTGTCCTTAAGCCATTTTGCAACAACTTTGGAAGTATGCTTGGGGTCATTGTCCATTTGGAAGCTTTAACTTTAACTTTAACTGATGTCTTGAGATGTTGCTTCAATATATCCACACAATTTTCCTTCCTCATGATGCCATCTATTTTGTGAAGTGCACCAGTTCCTCCTGCAGCAAAACACCCCCACAACATGATTCTGCCACCCCCTGTCACTCCCTGACCTGAGTATTCTTTGTTTTCTTTATTGTTTTGGTTAGGTCAGGGTGTGACATGGGTGATGTATGTGTTTTTTGTGCTGTCTAGGGGTTTTGTAGGTTTTTGGGGTTGTTTACTATCTAGGTGTTTATATATGTCTATGGTTGACTAGATTGGTTCTCAATTAGAGGCAGGTGTGTATCGTTGTCTCTGATTGGGAACCATATTTAGGCAGCCATCTTCTTTGGGTATTTTGTGGGTTATTGTCTGTGTAGTTGCCTGTGTCTGCACTCGTTGTCAAAGCGTCACGTCGTTTCGTTTTGTTGTTTTTGTTTAAGTGTTCTTCTTATTCTTCATTCATTAAAAGAAGAATGTATTCTAATCACGCTGCGCTTTGGTCTCCTCTTTACGACGATTGTGACAGAATAACCCACCTTAAAATGACCAAGCAGAGTGATTGGGAGGAACAGCGCTTAATGGAGAAATGGACCCGGGAGAAGGACGAATGGGTAACAACCTGGGAGGAGATTGAGAGTTGGTCGATCGATACAGGGAGATTGCCAGAGGATGCATGGGATTCTTTGGAACAGTGCGAGGAGGGATACAGGAGAATGGAGGAACGGCGAAGATATAAGGGTACACAGCTAGCACAGAAGCCCGAGAGGCAGCCCCCCCAAAAAAATGTTGGGGGGGACACACGAGGAGATTGGCTAAGTCAGGTAGGAGACCTGAGCCAACTCCTCGTGCTTACTGTGGGGAGCGTGTAACTGGTCAGGCACCATGTTATGCAGAGATGCGCACGGTGTCTCCAGTGCACATTTCTAGCCTGGTGCGCTATATTCCAGCTCCTCGCATTGGCCTAGCTAGAATGAGCATCCAGCCATGTCGGGTTGTGTCAGCTTTACACTCCAGACCTCCAGTACGCCTCCACAGCCCATTACGTCCTGTGCCTGCTCCCCGCACTCGCCCTGAGGTGCGTGTCTCCAGCCCGGTACCACCAGTGCCTGCACCACGCACCAGGCCACCAGAGCGCCTCCATCGTCCAGTACTCCCTCTTCCTACTCCTCGCACTCGCCCTGAGGTGCGTGTCCCTAGCCCGGTACCTCCAGTGCCGGCACCACGCACCAGGCCTATAGTGCGACTCGGCAGTCCAGTATGCCCTCCCGGTCGCGGCCTCCCGGTCGCGGCCGGTTACGACAGAGCCTGGGCGCGAACCCAGGGACTCTGATGGCACAGCTGGCGCTGCAGTACAGCGCCCTTAACCACTGCGCCACCCGGGAGGCCCTGTTCTCTGATTTTTATTCACTTTATCACACGAAAGTATGTTCATCTCTAGGAGACAGAAAGCGTCTCCTTCCTGAGCGGTATGACGGCTGCGTAGTCCCATGGTGTTTATACTTGCGTTCTATTGTTTGTACAGGTGAACGTGGTACCTTCAGGAATTTGGAAATTGCTCCCAAGGATGAACCAGACTTGTGGAGGTCTACACTTTTCTTCTGAGGTCTTGACTGATTTCTTTTGATTTTCCCATGATGTCAAGCAAAGAGGCACTGAGTTTGAAGGTAGGCCTTGAAATACATCCACAGGTACACAGGTACACCTCCAACTGTGGACTGTATTGTGCTGGCTGGCAACAGCATTTGGGCTTGCATCTTCAGGTAAAACAAGGTCAAGTTACTCAATAATGCCCCTTGGTCATCTTCATTAACTACATCACCTTTATCGACATGTTATCTGTGAGTGTGACATCTACTGTGTCTTATCATCTACGGTGGTTTCTACATTTTGTCTGACATGACTGTGATCTACAACCGGTTCCTTATGTTTTCTGCTCAGATGGATGTTAAAAGATGGCCTGACCCGGAAATATAGAGCATTCGGAAAGTGTTCAGACCCCTTCCCTTTTTCCACATTTTGTTACATTTAAAGCCTTATTCTAAAATGTATGAAATACATGTTTTCCCTCAATCTACACATAATACCCCAAAATGGCAATGTGAAAACAGGTTTTTGGACATTTTTCAGATTTATTAAAAATTAAAAACAGAAATACCTTATTAAGTATTCAGACCCTTTGCCATGAGACTTGAAATTGAGCTCAGGTGCATCCTGAATCTATTTATCCTTGAGATATTTTTATATCTTGATTGGAGTCCACCTTTGGTAAATTCAATTGATTGGATATGGTTTGGAAAGGCACCACAGTTGACAGTGCATGTAAGAGCAAAAACCAAGCCATGAGGTTAAAGGAATTGTCCGTAGAGCTCAGAGACAGGATTGTGTCGAGGTACAGATCTGGGGAAGGGTACCAAAACATTTCTGCAGCATTGAAGGTCCCCAAGAACACAGCAGGCTGCCCGAACAAACTGAGCAAGGGCCTTGGTCAGGGACGTAACCAAGAACCGGATGGTTGCTCTGACAGAGCTCCAGAGTTCCTCTGTGGAGATGGGACCAATCAGGCCTTTATGGCCAGACGGAAGCCACTCCTGTAAAAGACACATGACAGCACGCTTGGAGTTTACCAAAAGGCACCTAAAGGACTCTCAGACCAAGATAAATAAATGTATCTGATATTTATACACACACACACACACACACACAACTCAATAACCACAAAGTATACACGCATACACACATTAGAATATCCTTGGTAGTATTGAGGATATAATCTTTCAATTCCTTCTCCATTTCACCACAGTTCAGCTTCTCTCCCTTCCTCCGCCATGACTATGCTACATCTACCTTAATTTATGGAATGTCTTGCCTCCAACCACTCAGCATGATAAAGCTTTGACTGTTCACTTTATGGACATACACATACCCAAACACTCAGGCTTGGCACTTCCCAGAAAATCAGTCTCTCTGCTTCTTTCAAACACAAACACCCCCACACATCTGATTTCACCCTCTCTGCTGAGTGTTTCCCAGTACTCGTCCCTCCATCTCTCTCTCACACACACAGTGTCACAAACGTCTGTCTGTTTGCTGCTGATTCGGCCTGGCTCCAGACACAGAAAGTACCCTCTGCGCCCTCCTGACTCCCTCTACCCAGAAAACATGTGGCGGGAAGAGGGAAGTACGCCTAACCAACAAGCCCTCCAACTGAACACCCAGCCTGCCCTCTACTCAAAAAGCTGGAGGGAAGAAAAAGCCTACTTAATAGGTTGACTATACCACAGAAAAATATTGTTTATGTTCAACCATTGACAAAGCAAAGAGCAATTCATGTGTCTGAGCAATTTAAAGAGATCAACATGTTTATGAAATAGGGTGGAAATTAAGTTATTTGTTGAGGTTTGTGGAGGGTTGAAAAAGGAGAGGTCTGTTAAGAGTCAGGCCTAGCCCTGAGGTATGAGGCAAAAGTAAATCAGAAATACAATGCCTAATGCCAATGACCACAGGCGTATTCATTACGCCAATTCTGTAGCAAAATGTTTCTTTAAACGGATGCCATAGGAACGAAACAGGGAGGGACCTACCTGAATTTGTCCAATAAAAACTTGTTTTCGTTGCAAAATGCGACTGTTCACACTAATGATTACACCCCCACATGTTCAAGTGTAGCGTGTGCACAAGCATTCACACAACCACACTAACAGAATGAAGAGTACACACCAAAACTTTACATAAAATGCCTTTTGTATTAAAAGTTGTTCAATCCAGACAAGTGGGTGGTAAAAGGCTTGTCTGGGGTCAAAATTACAATTGAAATCAGGAATTCACATTTCAGAAAGAAACTATTTCTAAGATAAAAACAAACATGGCTTACTTTTTGCTGAACCCACAACATAAAGCTGTTTGGGCTCATACTCTCAGTGAAGGAATACCAGTGTGGGGAAAAAAAGAGCTCAAACTTTGCACTGAAATAACTGTTATTCCATCTACACCTCAACTTCCTCACTGAAAAAGACAAAAAGGGCCATTACATTTTATTTCAAATCACTTTTTGACTGTACACCTTTTTGATTTGAACACCATGTCTTCATCACTGGAAAATATAAACAGCTGGGTTTAACAACATTTTAAATCTTACAAACAGGGTTGTCAAACTATTTCATAATTTCTTCATTTGTCTTTCAAAAAAAATATTTTAACTTCAATTATCTAAAAACACATCAACTTCAACCTTTTCATTTTTCGCATATGAATGAGCCAATTGTAAACTGGGGATTATTAGGTGACCGTGATGGTTTGAGGGCCAGATTAGGAATTTTAGCCAGGACACCGGGGTTAACACCCCTACTATTACGATAAGTGCCATGGGATCTTTAATGACCTCAGAGAGTCAGGACACCCGTGTAACGTTCCATACAAAAGACGGCACCCTACACAGGGCAGTGTCCTTTGTACTAGCATAGACCCTATTTTACATAATGTGAGGTGTTTGTATTGTGCCTGCCATTGGTTGAGACACAGCATGCTCTTGAATACAGGGTGGGTGTAATGTTTTGGCTAAATGTATTAAAATGGGAATAACAGAAATTTCAGCTTTCAAATGGTACCACAAAGATGATTTGTCCACATATCAAAAAATGTTGACTTGAATTAGAATATCAGTTGTTTGAAATTACACTGTCAATAGTCCATGTGACACCTATTGAAATCATAGAAATATACATAATAGACATTCCCAATTAAGTTGACATTCAACGGTGAGTGGACCGGTGAGTGGATCTTTGTGAAAGTAAAAATGTTAATTTCAATGGTGTACCACCAGCTAAATTCCACTGGTCTGAAGGGATATAATTCATAGAATGGAACTATTTCTAAAGATTCAAATGGCACCCAACCTGTATTTAAGAGTATGTTGTGTCTCAACTGATGGCGGCGGGCACAACACATATACCTCAGAATATGTAAATTGGAGTTTACACGTTTTAGATAATTGACATTAAAATGTTTTTGTTTTTTTAATAGTTTGACAAGCCTGTTAAGCTTTTAAATTACATCAAACTCAACCATTTGTATTTCCCAGTGATGAAGAAATTACGTCTCATGGTATGTTGGGTTATGCTAAACTGGTCAACTTTGAGCACCTCTATCTTCTGAATCTTTTGGCTTTCAGTTCCAAAATGTCACTTTCTGACCACCTCTTCCATGGGCAAATGTGCACGTAAACAAACTTGAGTTCTAATCAAAAAGGAGTGAGGTCAAAAAGTGATTGAAATCAAACGGAACAACCCGGAAGTAAGCCTCTTTCACTATGAGCCCAACTGAAATGAAAATGAAACGGTAAAGTACTGTTGTGATTGTAGGGCTCCTTGGTTGGCACATACAGACACAGGTGTATTTCTTAGGAAGGCACTTGACATGGTGTCCTGTTTCCCCTCCCCATGTCACATCAGTAAGGACCTTGTTTGTGCACATTGAAGAGTGAGATGGGCAGGGGAAGTTAAAACCAACGTTACCAAATCCTGAAGAAAAACACAAAAAAAGCAACCCACAACACTCCATGGCCTGACAACACATCTTGGTAGGACTTTTTTTCTGCAGGTAAAACACAATTTCTTGATGTTTAGACTATGTGTTATGTTTAGTCATTTTAAATTAGTTGCTCAGGTTTAAGCTAGTTCCAGTGACCAGTGCATGTTCACAGAGTTTGGGGTTTATTTGACACAAAAAATCCAAACATGAGCTTTTGCATGGAGGAGGAGGAGGGGAGGGGGGGGGGGGGGGTCCTTGAGCCCATCAGAATCCACACAAAAAGTGACCAATCCCTGTTCAGCAAAGGGACTAATCCTCTAATCCCTCTCCAGGCCAGAAGGACCCGCCCAGAAACCATGAAAAAGTACAACTCAACAGTAATCAAACCCCACCAAAGTTCCAGAACAAAAAGCGTCTCTTAGGTTTTACAATAAGACATTCCCAGTTAGGCACGTTTCCAGAAAAAGTGTCAATTACAAAGCTGTGTGATATTTTTTTTTTTAAATCTCAAACATTCAAGTACTTTGTCATGTAAACACTTTTTAGGCTATTTCAATATAAATTGTTGTCATCGTCGATTGTTGTGTGCAAATAACTTTCCAATAATACTGACGGTCGCATTATCAAAAAGAGGCCGTATAATTTTGTTATCAACAGGTTATCAAAACAGGCCTTGTTTTTTAAATGAGTTTTACTTAGCTAGATAACAATCACAGTTGCAAACTTAAAGATGTTTTCTTAGAAAAGAACACAAGAACAACAGCGATCTCCACCGCTAGGTAAAGAGGAATAGTTCATCTGTCTCACGATTTCTGCGAACAGTTCGTCGACCAAGCCTTTATTTTTGGCAGAAGTTTCCATAAACGGGCAATTCCACTCCTGAGCCAGCACCTTGCCTTCCCCGGAAGAGACCTCTCTCTCGCCTTCCAAGTCCACTTTATTTCCAACCAATACCATGGGCACTCGCTCGTATCTTTTCACTCGGATGATTTGATCCCTCAACGCCTTGATGTCTTGGAAGCTCTGCTGGTTGACCAGACTGTAGACCAAAATAAACCCCTGCCCGTTTTTGATGTACAGGTCTCGCATGGAGGCGAACTGTTCGGTCCCCGCCGTGTCCAGTATCTCCAGAACAGAGGGAGACGAGTCCACCTCGATCTCCTTTCGGTAAAAATCCTCTATTGTGGGGTCGTATTTCTCAATGAAGGATCCCGTCACAAACTGGACAGTCAATGCAGATTTACCCACGCCGCCCGAGCCCAACACGACCACTTTATACTCCCTCATGGCTTCGGAAAACAGACAGCCCCTCTCCACGAATCCTCTACCCACCCGCTG
This sequence comes from Oncorhynchus clarkii lewisi, assembly GCF_045791955.1. Lineage (NCBI taxonomy): Eukaryota > Metazoa > Chordata > Actinopteri > Salmoniformes > Salmonidae > Oncorhynchus > Oncorhynchus clarkii. The sequence goes on from NC_092166.1 coordinate 40,376,904, forward strand.
GCCGACCCGATGTTTTCAGACCGCAGAAAGGCAGCTCTTTCGAGGGTGGGAGTTGTCAAATCCCTCGGCGGAAACGCTTTCGAGGGTCGTCTCCGAAGGTCCTGGTAAAAATCCGAAGAGAGCGGCCGTTTCCGAACATTAATAATATAACGCGTTGCACATTTTCCGTTGTTTGTACCGTGCCACGGTGTTAAAAAGCGTGATCTCTTCTATGGCTGGCGTTTCCTGCACACAGTTTCTCAACGCAAGACAACTAACGTCACGAACCAAGGCTTAGTTCTGTGATTTCTTAAAGGGGCAGTCACCCAAAACATTAGTCTACGCAAATATTAGTCACCTGGGGCCTCATTTATAAACCGTGCTTGCATACAAAATATACCCCAAATATGTGCGTGCGCCAGTTAACTAAAAAAAACCTGAATGTGTTCATCACCCTGCAAATTTGAGACATCAGCTGTTCGAATATCCATACTAACATTCTGTATACTACATACAAGAGTATATACTACATATTGGCCTTGGTCCGTACAATTGACCTTATTTTAGCACCCCAAAAACGTAATACTTCCAGATCAACTGTAATGTCAATACCATTGTAAAGCACAATTTCTCCCCTTTCCAACAGAATCAATTACATGACCCCCACGCTGCCCGTTTCTGCATAATTCAACAAGGAAATGAGCTCCGTCGGGTCTTTTTAAAAATGGCGGGTGGGGAAGGGAAACTAATGCGTGATAGTGAGAACGAGAGATGTTGTGTGGGAAAATTGATTTTTTTCAAATGATCTGTCCAACTTATCACCTTATCGCCTCTAAAATGTAAATAAAACACTATAAAGAGTTTATATAATGTGTCATTACATACCTATTTGAAGGTTTGTGTCGAATCTTCAGAAGTAAACAGCGGCTTTGAGAGTCATGATCACATGCAGTGATGACGCAAAAAATGACTAGGTATCCCCCCTTACCCTGTCACTGTCCATTTCTTGTTTTTAAAGGATGAGAGAAGTACTACACCTGGTGGAGAGAGATTGTAAGACAGAAATAGTTGCTTTATGCGTGCTGTACGTTACGACATGACACGTCACGATGTTACGGAGGGTCAATTTTTTAAAACTTTTCTCCAATACTATAGAGCCATTACCATGTCGATCAACGCTTGAATAGAAACGTAGTTCACACCCCCGATTTTGAAGTCAACACAGTCGCTACAGTCCCATTAGTTTTCTTTGTAGCCTCGTTTGAATGTTGCGGTTGCGCACATTTGTACGGAATGGGGTGAGTTTACGTTAAAGTTAGGACTGTAGCTAGCAAACATACCGGTACATACAAGCAACTGCTGTAATAATATGCTATGCGGTTCGTAAGGCTAGCGTAGCTAACAAATTGTCAGACAACATAACGTGTAATGTAACTCATTTGAAAAGGCATTACTTTATTACATTGTTCAAGCAATAAATATGTATCCGCTCTCGTCGGACTTTGGCTGCATATTTTCTGCCATTTTCTTCAAATCTGAAAATGTTTTAAAGCCACGCCCATTTTCTGAAGTATTGCATTATGGGCCCCAAAAGCAAGGAAATAGTGTCCACTGCTTGTATACTTTGTATTTTTGCAAATGTATGACATTCGGGAACTTTTGGCATACTAACTATATCCATACTATGACCAATAAACATACTAAATTTCTTACAAATAGTATGGTTAGGACAGACAAAATGTATTCACTATTTAACGGATTTTCCCACTAGAAAAGTGGGGCGAGCAAGCAATTTTTTATTTATTTATATGGAATAACAGTACTTTACCACATTGTCCTAGGCACTTGTGCAGGCTCTAGGCCTAATGTGAGCTTCAAGAGTTATATTATTCCACGCGAAAACCTACACTATTTTTCTTTAAAAGAATGCAGATGTTGCAATGTTGTTATAACCATGAGAAATTAAACACAATGGGAAGTATAACTTGTGACAGTTTATTTTCCTGGTTAAAAAAATATCTGATAAAAATCAAGAACAGCTTCACAAGACACCATAACTAAAGTTGGCCGTGTGCAGTAGATCACCTACTGGGTGTCAACAAACAATGTAGAATCATCTGGAAATGAAAATGACAACCAATGTTCTGTGGTAAGACGCAATAGCACAATCACCTGCTGCTTCTTACTGTTCAACAGCACGGTGTGTTTAGCCCTTCATTTGTTGTTTATTCTGGTCTCTAAGGTGTTCATTTATTTTTAAGATTTATTGGAGCTCCCATAATGAACTGCTTTCCTTCTTGCTTATACACTGGGCACATTGGCCTGACATGTTGGAATTGTTTGAGCCTCACCAACTCTTCCCCCTCAAGAAAATCTGGACATCCACAATGGACACACACATATCTAGGAATGACACTGATTGCTGGGTAATTCTGCGTCTCCACTTGCATTCCACAGGTTAGCCCCTTGAAAGCCACTATCTGCTCATGATATGGATTGTCTTCTTGGAAAATCTCTGAACCACATGTAAACATTTTCTCATCCGAATGCGTTTGACTGCTTTTCTGTTCATCTTTAGACAGCTTGCTTTTGGCATACAAGCACCTTGGTTGTTCACATTCAACACAGTTTATGGTCGCTCTCACCTTTGCACTGACCATGGCAGCACTCCTCTTTACTTTAAATGTTCAATATTTGGTGTCAGAGAAGGCCTATCCTTGTCAGTGGTGTCCAAGCTGTACAGATCATCACATTTCTGGTGCTCACGTCTGTCTGCTGTCAATGTTGGATCAGGCACAAACCTTAATTTCATAAATTGTTCTTCTGGCAAGAGTGAAGGATTCATTAAGCAGTACCAGCATGGAGGATTCATTAAGCAGTACCAGCATGAAGGCTTCATTAAGCAGTACCAGCATGGAGGATTCATTAAGCAGTACCAGCATGGAGGATTCATTAAGCAGTACCAGCATGGAGGATTCATTAAGCAGTACCAGCATGGAGGATTCATTAAGCAGTACCAGCATGGAGGATTCATTAAGCAGTACCAGCATGAAGGATTCATTAAGCAGTACCAGCATGGAGGATTCATTAAGCAGTACCAGCATGAAGGATTCATTAAGCAGTACCAGCATGGAGGATTCATTAAGCAGTACCAGCATGAAGGATTCATTAAGCAGTACCAGCATGGAGGATTCATTAAGCAGTACCAGCATGAAGGATTCATTAAGCAGTACCAGCATGAAGGATTCATTAAGCAGTACCAGCATGGAGGATTCATTAAGCAGTACCAGCATGGAGGATTCATTAAGCAGTACCAGCATGGAGGATTCATTAAGCAGTACCAGCATGAAGGATTCATTAAGCAGTACCAGCATGGATCTTCTCCCTCGCATTTCTTGATCTGTACCATGTATTGTGACATCTTGAAATGTCTGTCCTGGAATTGCTTGTACTGTTCCTTGTCAAGGCCTTTTCTGCTGAGGTCATGTCAACTTCTTTATTAATGATGTTGAATTGTGTAATATTGGCAATTTCTTCCCGTGATGCCTGATGTAATTCAACGTGGGTTCTTTTCCACTTAAGGCGCTCAAACCGGCCAATCACAAGAATGCATACTTTTTTCAAAATTCTCTTTCAGGTCTGGCTGTTTGGAGGCTGTTTTACGCTTGTCATTGTGTTACACTTCTTCACACGGCTTCTTATTTGATTCTTCCATCTTCACCCTCGCCAGGGCTGTTCCCTGAAGCCCCAAGTTTAGAACGGAATTAACTCTCTTGACAGGGTTGGCCCAGCTGTCATCTGGTGCTGTTCTACAGGCCATAAGCATGTCAAGATCCGGTTGAACAAACAAGAGTGTGTGGCATGCTTGAACAGAGACATATGTGGTTCTGTGATCTGGCCCACCGTCAGATTGAATGATCAAGATTGACATCTTCACTGTAGTTCTCTCTTCTGAGGATGCTGAGATTGAACTGTGTCGAAGGGGCTGGATGGCTGGAAAACCTTGTCCTTGACAGTGACATTAATGTTCCCATCATAGAATGAACTAGATGGAGATGGTGGGATCAACATGACAGATGGTACAAGTCGACAGATGGTACAAGTCCGCTGATGTGGTAATCATGGTTGGCAGCTGCTAGAACTGGCCCACTCACAGGAGCAATGCTTGGATGTCTGCCTCTGGTACAGGTCCCTATAGGCTGGCCAGGTTTTCCGACAAGGATGAATGCCTTATCATCCACACATAACATTTCACAGTCCTTCTGCCACATGCAGGCAAACTGTTTAATGTAGTTCCACTGTACTGCAACAGGTGTCCCTTATCACCCGAGGCTGGACCATGAACTTGAGGTCAAACCTTCCTATGTACTGGAGAGCAGACATGGACCATGGATTATTGGGTGTAAACTGCAGTCCTAGCCACTGTATTGATGGGATTTTAATTTCTGGTTATGCCACTTTTCCACTGCGTCACACAAGTCCTCAACTGATATAGCAAAAGGTAAGTACAAGTACTCCCCATGTCTGCGATCGTTGACCTGAGCTGTGTATTCATTAAAATACTTCTGTGCTTCATCTCAAAAGGCCTGGAATGAGGATTATGATTTGCCATTAAGATTCCTCAGAATCCATTTAAAGTCTGGGTCATCACCATCAAGGAGGAACAATGATACTCTCTCATCAAGTGGGCACTGTTTCTCTCAGGAAGTGTAACAATGTGCTCTGGGAGTCGGGAAGCAAGTTCAGGAAATTAATACTTTTATAGAAAAACGAAACATAATACAAAACAAGAAACACGGGAGCGCACAGACATGAAGCTGGAACAGAAACAGTAACGCCTGGGGAAAGAACCAAATGGAGTGTCATATGTAGGGAAGGTAATCAGGGACATGATGGAGTCCAGGTGGGTCTGATGATGCGCAGATGCGCGTAACGATAGTGACAGGTGTGCACCATAATGAGCAGCCTGGTGACCTAGAAGCCGGAGAGAGAGCACACGTGACAGGAAGTAGCTGTTCACTTTGGCAGCATGTGTGTATTTGTACAGGAATGCTTTTTGCATTGCTCTAGTGTGGTATGTTGGTATTTATTTTCTCAGTGTGGAGATGACAGAAGCCTGGTCTCATGAACATCATGGCTATGTTAGGATACCTTCCTTATGAATGTCAGAGTGCCTAGGTAGTTACCACAGGCATACTTGTACAAAGTGAAAGTCAAGTTTTCAATCCATTTCCTTCTCTGGAATCTATCCTTAGAAGAAAAGTAGAAAGAGGGGGTGGTATTGGGGCACTTTCTCCAAAGCTTGTAACAGAGTGCTGTCTGGTGTCTGACCGGTCCGCATGATGCTCTCACAGTGTAGCATAAAAAAAATCTGACTCTGATGTAGGTGGTGGAGTGGGCTGTTGGTGACATCTGGTCATTGCTTGATTCACCTTCTCCAAGCGGGATGCATCAGCTGCTATGGACTCTAGTGTAGGTGGTGGAGTGGGCTGTTGGTGACGTCTGGTCATTGCTTGATTCACCTTCTCCAAGTGGGATGCATCAGCTGCTATGGACTCTGGTGTAGGTGGTGGAGTGGGCTGTTGGTGACGTCTGGTCATTGCTTGATTCACCTTCTCCAAGTGGGATGCATCAGCTGCTATGGACTCTGGTGTAGGTGGTGGAGTGGGCTGTTGGTGACGTCTGGTCATTGCTTGATTCACCTTCTCCAAGTGGGATGCATCAGCTGCTATGGACTCTGGTGTAGGTGGTGGAGTGGGCTGTTGGTGACGTCTGATCATTGCTTGATTCACCTTCTCCAAGCGGGATGCATCAGCTGCTATGGACTCTGGTGTAGGTGGTGGAGTGGGCTGTTGGTGACATCTGGTCATTGCTTGATTCACCTTCTCCAAGTGGGATGCATCAGCTGCTATGGACTCTGGTGTAGGTGGTGGAGTGGGCTGTTGGTGACGTCTGGTCATTGCTTGATTCACCTTCTCCAAGTGGGATGCATCAGCTGCTATGGACTCTGGTGTAGGTGGTGGAGTGGGCTGTTGGTGACGTCTGATCATTGCTTGATTCACCTTCTCCAAGTGGGATGCATCAGCTGCTATGGACTCTGGTGTAGGTGGTGGAGTGGGCTGTTGGTGACGTCTGGTCATTGCTTGATTCACCTTCTCCAAGTGGGATGCATCAGCTGCTATGGACTCTGGTGTAGGTGGTGGAGTGGGCTGTTGGTGACGTCTGATCATTGTTTGATTCACCTTCTCCAAGCGGGATGCATCAGCTGCTATGGACTCTGGTGTAGGTGGTGGAGTGGGCTGTTGGTGACATCTGATCATTGCTTGATTCACCTTCTCCAAGTGGGATGCATCAGCTGCTATGGACTCTGGTGTAGGTGGTGGAGTGGGCTGTTGGTGACATCTGGTCATTGCTTGATTCACCTTCTCCAAGTGGGATGCATCAGCTGCTATGGACTCTGTTAGACGCACCACTTCTTCTCTGAGATCTAATGTGAACAAGGAATACAGGCAGTTTTAGTTGAGAGGTTTAAAACATAAAGCTAACACTTACTTTCGATAACAAACGTTTTACGTTTCCCGAATAACTGGTTACATTTTACAATATTAGACACAGTGTGTTTGACATGAATCTACAAGGAGTAGTAGTGTGCCACAAACTTAATTGATATAGAAAAATGACACAATACATTCATTAAAATACCTGTGAAGTGATTCCGATGTGCCCAGGGCTGGGATATTGAGATAGAGAGCTGACTGCAATGATCCCGAAGCTGATCTTAACTTAGTTTTGGTGCCTTGTGTCGTGTTTCCTGGTATCTGTTGTAGGATCCACAGCCTTGTGGTAATTGCAGGAATCTGTCTGGTATGGCTAAGCTTCTCTCTTTGAACTTCTTTGGATGGGGGTCCATATACCAGAGTGCTTTTGATAATCAGGTAACGTATGTCCATATGAACATGAGAAATATTACATTTCAGTCTGATTATCAGATTATTATTAATACACAAATGAACATTAATGAACGTTATTCACATAATATTGCATTCTATTATACATCCTATCATATAAAATAAATATTGGGAAAAAAAGTAATGTATGAATTATCTGTTCATTAATCTACTTAATTGAATAGCCTAACAAGGCTTTAACATATTAATACAATTATAAAGGCCTATCAGACTGTCCTTCCTAGGAAAAAAAATGCTTTTGTTAATAAAGGGCAATCATTCGAATTAGGTCAAGTTAATGTCACACTGGGAAAAGTGGTTTCCAATCTCGTAATTGAATGTGATGTATAGGGTAATAGAGTAGACAATTGAACATTTATTTGTATTTTTTCACCTTTATTTAACCAGGTAGGCAAGTTGAGAACAAGTTCTCATTTACAACTGCGACCTGGCCAAGATAAAGCAAAGCAGTTCGACACATACAACAACACAGAGTTACACATGGAGTAAAACAAACATACAGTCAATAATACAGTAGGTAGAAAAATAAGTCTATATACAATGTGAGCAAATGAGGTGAGATAAGGGAGGTAAAGGCAAAAAAAAGGCCATGGTGGCAAAGTAAATACAATATAGCAAGGAAATCACTGGAATGGTAGATTTGCAGTGGAAGAATGTGCAAAGTAGAAATAAAAATAATGGGGTGCAAAGGAGCTAAATAAATAAAAGAAAATAAATACAGTAGGGGGAGAGGTAGTTGTTTGGGCTATATTATAGTTGGGCTATGTACAGGTGTAGTAATCTGTGAGCTGCTCTGACAGCTGGTGCTTAAAGCTAGTGAGGGAGATAAGTGTTTCCAGTTTCAGAGATTTTTGTAGTTCATTCCAGTCATTGGCAGCACAGAACTGGAAGGAGAGAATTGGTTTTGGGGGTGACCAGAGAGATATACCTACTGGAGCGCGTGCTACAGGTGGGTGCTGCTATGGTGACCAGCGAGCTGAGATAAGGCGGGACTTTACCTAGCAGGGTCTTGTAGATGACCTGGAGCCAGTGGGTTTGGCGACGAGTATGAAGCGAGGGCCAGCCAACGAGAGCGTACAGGTCGCAGTGGTGGGTAGTATATGGGGCTTTGGTGACAAAACGGATCCAATTTATTGAGTAGGGTATTGGAGGCTATTTTGTAAATGACATCGCCAAAGTCAAGGATTGGTAGGGTGATCAGTTTTACAAGGGTATGTTTGGCAGCATGAGTGAAGGATGCTTTGTTGCAAAATAGGAAGCCAATTCTAGATTTAACTTTGGATTGGAGATGTTTGATGTGAGTCTGGAAGGAGAGTTTACAGTCTAACCAGACACCTAGGTATTTGTAATTGTCCACATATTCTAAGTCAGAACCGTCCAGTGTAGTGATGTTGGACGAGCGGGCAGGTGCAGGCAGCGATTGGTTGAAGAGCATGCATTTAGTTTTCCTTGTATTTAAGAGCAATTGGAGGACACGGAACGAGAGTTGTATGTGCATTGAAGCTTGTCTGGAGGGTTGTTAACACAGGGTCCAAAGAAGGGCCAGAAGTATACAGAATGGTGCCGTCTGCATAGAGGTGGATCAGAGAATCACCAGCAGCAAGAGTGACATCATTGATGTATACAGAGAAAAGAGTCGGCCCGAGAATTGAACCCTGTGGCACCACCATAGAGAATGCCAGAGGTCCGGACAACAGGCCCTCCGATTTGACACACTAAACTCTATCAGAGAAGTAGTTGGTGAACCAGGCGAGGCAGTCATTTGAGAAACCAAGGCTGTTGAGTCTGCTGATAAGAATGTGGTGATTGACAGAGTCGAAAGCCTTGGCCAGGTCTATGAATACAGCTGCACAGTATTGTCTCTTATCGATGGAGGTTATGATATCGTTTAGGACCTTGAGCGTGGCTGAGGTGCATCCATGACCAGCTCTGAAACCAGATTGCATAGCGGAGAAGGTGTGGTGGGATTCGAAATGGTCTGTGATCTGTTTGTTGACTTGGCTTTCAAAGACCTTAGAAAGGCAGGGTAGGATAGATATAGGTCTGTAGCAGTTTGGATCTAGAGTGAACATTCCTGGTGCTATGTCTAAACTGAGAAGAGTAATTGCTGGGATGCCATTGAAATTACCATGGAAGAAGTTAATGCTTCCCTGAAAGGAGGTTAAGTTACTGAAGCAAAAAGAGTGACAGTCGAGTGGACACTACAACTGTACTGTTACAATTTGAAGGGAACCTGCTGCATAGGTTGCAGCTAGGATCACTCAGTTATCCGGTTAGACAGTGCATGCCGCCTCCACTTCGGTGCATTAAGGGCCAATGCAAGGGGCATGTTGCTAATGTTTGCAAAGGTAAAATGAGATGTGTAACGTGTGGTGGGGATCACGAGTATGGGAAATGTGGGCCTGATGCTCATGTTAAACTGTGACACAGAACATAGTGCCGCATATGGATGATGTGAAGTACAACAGAAAGCCATGGAAGCGCAGAGGTACAAAATTACAAACGATGTATCCTATGCTGAGGCTGTTTGGGAAGTGAATAACATACCTAGTGTTCAAAATACTCCAGATACAACATATCGGCAGATAGTGGCCACGCCGAGGCCTCCAGTGGAACCTCAGCCGTTTGTTAATGGGAAATGCGTGCATAAATGCTTGATTACAGAGAACCATGGTAGTAGATCATGTGACCTCATTGGCCTTCATGTGTAGGGCAATCAATGTGACTGCTCCACAGTTGACAGTGCAACTGCCTCAATTTAGGGACACATCTGGGGAAGGGTACCAAAAAATGTCTGCAGCATTGAAGGTCCCCAAGAACACAGTGGCCTTTTTTTTTTCAGATGGCGGACTGGAAACCCAGTGACCACTTGGGTCTATAGCTGCCATTTTCCATTGGGAAAGAGAAATGGCCCTGTATTTACCAGAAAAAGTATCTCATCCACCATGGCAGAAGAGGATAATCCAGACTATTGATTGGGAAATTAGAAAACAATGAGGGTGTTGGGGGACCACTTTTTCCAAGGTGGGTTTTTGTTATGATAAACAATGCATTTTCTGTCCAGATAAGGATGCTGATACATCATTGAGCATTGAAAAAGACCCACCACTGACCAAATTAGTTTGTTTTTCAGTCCAACAGGAGTGCATCTCTCAGGCCATCCGGTGCATGGACATCCTGTGCCAGTTTGATCCAAGTGCATGCGTCTAGCTGTATAGACTACAGCGGATGGAGCCTGTGGATGACAGGTCAGTAACTCATCAAATATGATACAATATTGCGTAAAACATTGAATTCGTCTAAATATTGATGCATTTACAATGTCCCCTTTTCTCCATGTTTTAGACATGAGCCGTGACATGTGGAACATCAGGCTCACCCCACAAGAAGCAGTGCATGATCAATGCCATCCTCAGCAATGAGATCTGATGGAAGTGATGTACTCTCTCTCACTCTGGGGATAAAACATAATTTAATTAAACCACACAAATATAAATTCCCACTGTGCCCATGATAAAATACAATGTGAATTGTGTTGTACTACTAAATGAAACTGATGCGATGCACTCATACCAGCCTTTTGATTGAACTATCATTAGCTACATTACTTTAATTGGCTGCTTTGAGCAAAACTTGTATTGAACATAACCTATTCTGGGAGCCTAGCCTGTGTGTATGAACTAGGTAGAATATTTTGGGACAATTGGCTTCCCAGAAAACAGGAGGAGCAACATGAGTTTGTCAGAGGTCTCCCTTCCATTGAAGTGGAGCTAACCTCCCTCTCCTCATGGTGTTCCAGTTGGGGTTGGTTTGCTGTCCAACTGTTGCCTGCCGTATAGCCTCCTGCTGCTTCACCAACAACGCCATACCAGCCAGGATGCCAGCATGCCCCAGGTGCCCTTGTTTTTTTAACAATGTCCGGTACAGACAGGGATGACAGCAGTTGTTCTTGCTCAGGTTCAAGGAGACATGCCATTCCACTGAAAGTGCCCCAGAGACGGTTCCTTACATGCTAACTACACCGGCCACACGCGTGCATCTGTGTGCACATGTTGATTTTGTCCATCTACACCAGACATGATCAGGACATGCAAATATCAAAATGTACTCTGAGCCAACTATATTAATTTGGGGACGGGTTGAATCACATATGAAACATTCATTGACATTTATCTAGCTAGCTTACTGTTGGTAGCTAATTTGTCCTGGGATATAAACATTGGGTTGTTTAACCTGAAATGAACATGGTCCTTTTTTTTTTTTCACTGGATCTTCGTAGAAGTTTGAGTCACACAAAATCGGCCAATATTGTGAACCGCCAAAACAGGCTTCATGGCTAAACATATGAGCTCCACGCAGGCATTTGCATGTGGAAGAGAGAATCCCCTGGTTACCTATAGAGACCTGCAAAGAGGAAGGCTGTTAAGTGCCACATGCCTTTCAATAGATTACTTTGATAACCTTGAAATGCATTTGTTGTAAGAAATGTGCAATATTAATGTTTGATTTAGCTGTAAAGTATTTAATAAACTATAATTTTCACATGAGGTCAAGTGCAGTTGTTCCATAAACTTTTAATTGATAACTTGGGAATATATCACTTGACATGTCAATCATATAGTGGGATCCTATAAATCAAGACTGTGAATGCATGTACCACGCCGAATAAATAAATACTTTGCCTTTGAAGATTTGTTTCTGGTCATGAAACTACAATACATGCCGGAAGTCTAAAGTCAATTCTTAATGTCAACAACATTCTCTCATCGAAGTCAGGAATCCGGCGTAATCTGGTTATTGAATATATAGGGTGTTCGTAAATTTAATCTGGAGTGCCAGAGAGAGCTCAGAGTGCGCTCTGGGCATTAGTAAATTCAGAGAATTTGTCAGATTGTCCATTTGTAAATTCAGAGCGTTTCGCTCTCGGAGTGTTCAGAACGCTCTGGCCGAGGAGGGTTTGATCCGAGCGTTCTGACCTCACAAGCACCCAAGCTAACTGGCCTACATTGGCTAGCTTGCTAGCTACTTCCAGACACAAATGAGGGAACACCCCACTCTGACCGTTTTACTCGCCGTAGCAGAGCTGGTTAGGCTGTTTTAATGTTATTCGGAGCGTTGGTGACTGTAACTATGCTGCTGGCAACAATTTAATTACGATTTTTTTGCCGATGCTTACAGACACCGGCAATATTCAACGGGTGTTGACGTTCGTAAATTCAGCAGTTATTCTGTTATTCTGTAGAATAATTCTGTAGAATATTATTCCAGTTATTCTGGCACACAGACGAGAGTGCTCTGAAATCGGAGTAGATGGCCAGACTGAATTTACGAATGCACCCGTAATGGTTACTTGCATAGTGGAGTATTTTGTTAAAACATGTAGCTAGCTAGGTAAACAATGAGCCATAATCCCAACTCATGACGTTACTACCCTGCATGAATCTGCAGGTAGCTAACCAACCAGGTTCAATGTTAACTAGCTAACATTAGGCTATAATTAGCCAAGCAAATGTCTCTGAGATATGAATAATGAGTTCATACACGTAACGTTAGCTAGCGAGCCAGTTAGCTAGCTAACAGTACTCTTTAACTTGAAATAAAAATACTTTATGTCAAAATTAGAAACTTGTAATGTAGCTAGCTAGACTATCTTACTCGTATACATCATGGTTAGATGCTTCTCCCTGTCATGGTTAACCTTAGTTTGAAGATGTAATCTGGAGACAGCTGTTTTCTCTTTCTCCTTAGGCTATCTAACTCTAATTCCACTGATTTCAAAACTCAGTCTTCCAGAAAGTGGAGAGCAATACTTATGCAGTTCTACTAAGCAAATATATATCAAAAGGCAGCATTAGACAGGATTATCTACACATAATAACCAGCTCAAATAGACAGAAGTGTGCTATATGGCAGACCAATCCAAACTCATCTCTCTGCATGTCCAGCCCACTCATTATCTCAGCCAATCATGGTTAGCGGGAAGGTTGCTTGCGTTAAACCAATTAGAAGGTTGCTCTGGCTAAACCAACTAGGCTCGTAATTTAACAATTTCATTTGTATTTACAGATGGCATACAAGTTATTAAGGCACATGAAAGTTCACATGTTCCAGAAGGCATTTCCGCCCCCAAAAACGTATTTTGATAAAACAAATAAAGATGACATTTAAATGGCTCTCGTGTGAAGTTGTGACCCGCGACATACACCTAGTTTCCTGAAACGGGTCAAATATTTGGTTCAATCACATTATCTGGCGTAACAATCTGTAGTTAAAGAGAACTGGTACTCACATACAGTAAGATCCATGTAGTAAAGTTCAGGGAATACTTGTAAAGCTATGGAAGGAGTGTTATCATGATCAAGCTCCTCATGAGTCATCTGATTGAAATCCTGCATAATGTCTAATCCTTCGAGAAATACAGAGATACACACAGGCAAAGGAATTATGTCTCTGTAGCTAGAATCCACTCCAGGAAGAAGCCCTGGCACCACACGGTGTAAGACAAAAAAAGATACATAATTATACAATATTCTACCGTTTGAACGACAGTTGAACTGTGCCAGTATAGCATCAACATTAGGGTAGACTAGTTGAACATGCATACATGTGCACAGGCACAGAGATAACATTAACAACAATATCTAGCCTAATTATTATTAATTTTTTTAACTGCATTGTTAGTTAGGGCCGTGTAAATAAACATTTCACTGTAAGGTCTACACTTGTTGTTTTCAGTGCATGTGACAAATAAAATTTGATTTAATAGGAAGAAATATCAACATAACCCTCTACCTTTGCTCAGTGACCAGACCTTACAAATGTACCTAGGTAGGCAGACAGTATCTACCTACAGCCATGTCTATCAGGCATGCTTAGGCAAATATTTTTATAGTAAAACCAGCTGCAGTTTTAGAGATTTACAACAGTAAATTGTTGCATTATTGTTTGTCCTCACTGTTTGCAAGTAAACTTGTACAGTATATCCAGCTAGCTTGTTGGATATACAACACTAGATATTTACATCTGTTTAGAATACTATCTTGCGTCATGCCTGTCATTTTGTGAGATTGAAATGCATAATCATAACTAATGTCAATCCTTGTCAATTATGTTACATAGCTAGCTAATAAAATGATTTACAGTTGTTGATGTTACACGTGTCATGTCTTTACTATGGATTAAGTGATATATGACATGCTATTTTATCAAATCAATTCTCTGTAATATTACCTGATTAAACTAATCATGTAAATGTAATTAACTAGGAAGTCGGGGCACCACGGAAGAATGTTTATAGAGCTGTTGTCTTCCGAATAAACTCTTAAAGATCTGGTAATCTTTTATATCAATAGCAGTCAATTATTAATCGTCGCCTTATTCAGTCTTATCTGAACGTCGTAAAATTCTTGGTTATCTTCACGAACCCTGGCTAACACGTTGAATCAGCAATACAACATTTGGTTTAATTATTTATTTACTAAATACCTAAATAATAACACATAATTACATATACACAGGATGGATCATACATTGATTACTAATTATGTCATAAAAGAAAACGTCCCTAGTGAGCAAAACCGATATGATGGCTGGTTACACAAAGAAAGGGGGTTGGGTTTGAATGATAGCATAGGAAAACTGAGAAACAAAAGGATTGGGTCTCATGAAGCTATACTATCGTAAATACAGAATCTTATGCATTCTAAATAACCGCCCATTCGGAAAAGGAAAATGCAATACATTTATTTACTCTGAGCTGCGCTTCAATAGATTGGTCGATGGAAGGTTGGGTTGCCCCACAGATATCTCCCTTGTCCTTTGAGAATATGGTGGAACGGATACGTTGTAGTGCCCTGTCGTCTGGTGGTAGAACGGATACGAGGTAGTGTAGCCGATGTGAAATGGCTAGGTAGTTAGCGGTAGTGCGCGCTAGTGGCGTTTCAATCGGTGACGTCACTTGCTCTGAGACCTTGAAGTAGTGGTTCCCCTTGCTCTGCAAGGGCCGCGGCTTTTGTTGAGCGATGGGTAACGATACTTCGAAGGTGACTGTTGATGTGTGCAGAGCGTCCCTGGTTCGCGCCCAGGTCGGGGCGAGGGGGCAGACGTAAAGTCTATACTGTTACAGTAGCACCCTGTCATTCAAGAGATTGTCTGTCCTTTCCTAGAGCACGTTTACAGCTGCTGCTGATAACTTGACGCATAGGATGTATCACTTCTTTAGTGAATAAGAGTTCAAAGTTCATACCAAGTTTCCATACTATAAACTCATCAGTTCTGGCTGGTATAGTCGAAATTCATCCTTCCAGCGTGTTGATCGTCATCTCCACGTTGAAATTAGCCCTTTTAAACGTATGGACAGCAGTCCTCACGTCATTGGGAACATAATGTTAATTTCGTTAGGTTGCAATCGTTCAACCATTCGCAACCAGAGCTCACGCTGAGGTTGGCTTAGTTCTGTAGTTGATATTAGCCCTTTTAAACGTATGGACAGCAGTCATCGAGAACACAAGAGGTTGACTTTTGTCAATGGGCTTTTGTAGTAGGGGAGAGAAAGGCATGTTTCATAGTTCACAACCAATGCTTGTTCACTTGGGTGGGGCCACTGAGTGAGCATAGTTCACTTATGAAAACAATTCTCACTTAGAAGCTAAAATTATATTTAATCTTTTCACAAATAGCTTCATATTTAAACATTTAAATTGCACAACAATTCCATGTGAATCTGATGACTAGAATGTGTAGACTTTCTAAGATACAGTTTATGTCATCCTGTCATCAGTAATAATGTATCAATTGTGGGTGTATCATTCAGCGTGCGACGCCCAAACCTGCCTTCCTTCTGGGTAATTATGTGTGAAACACATCTCACTGTCCTAGAAATGCCTCGGACATGATGAAAACAAGCCCAGATTCTCCCAGGGTGAAATTCCCCTTTAAGGCTGGTTTACAGTCCGTCTATTGACATGTCTGTAGACAATTGTCATAGGGACATCACGACATATTGTCGTCCGACATCAAACATGTATAAACACAAAAATACAGCCTCTGCATGACATCGGCAGCCCGGTGCTCATTTTAACACCAATAAACACATCCGTTTAAAAATGAATTGAGTAAATGTCAACCTACGAAGCCAGGCAACTAAAAGCAAATTTATAAACATTGTTTTGGTTCATTGCTGGCTAGTCATTTCAAATAACGACCAGAGTATAGCTGCAAATGTAGCTACTTTTAAATCGTTATTACAGAAAAATTAACCCACAACAACATACTTATTTACAATGTAAAGACGAGCTTACAGAAAATAGCCTATTGCCACAGTGTGACAAAAGAAAAAGCAGGTCATTCTACCTGAGAATTTTAGAACTCCTGCTATATTTTTGTCACAGTAGGATTTGGTCTCCTTGCACTGGCAGTCCGGTAACCATGACAACGGACGTTCCAACAGTCGCAGAGATTTAAACTTTTTTCATGTCTATGCAACAAAGAAACTGACAGTCACAGCATCAGTCTACATACATTCCACCAGAGTATAAATTAAATGTTGTTTTTAACAGCGACACTTTTCGCATTCTAATTGTCTACAGACATGTCGTTAGACCAAGTATAAACTGGCCTTTAGTGAGAAGATGCTGCCAGCAATAGACCCTTTTCAGTACATGACATACTGACGTCACGAACAGATGCGCGTGACTCTTGGTGGCAGTAAGAAAGCCATCGCCATCTGCGCTCATTCAACAGCCTAGATTTACGTTATTATTACTTCTAAACAAAATAACTTTTTGGGATTCTCATATGCTTACAATGACGTTTTGATTCCTGCTTGAACAGTCGCTAAGATTATATTTGGTTGTGATCTTTGCTAAATAATTTATTGGTATGCAGCAGCTCATTAATATATGCTGTGGCAAAAGCTAGCCAACGAGCCGTTTTACTGGTTGAAGTTGAAGTGTTTTTTTAAGTACGAGCAATATGGCTGGTGGCATTGTCATGCTGGAGGGTCATGTCAGGATGAGCCTGCACAAAGGGTACCACATGAGGGAGGAGGATGTCTTCCCTGTAATGCACAGCATTGAGATTGCCTGCAATGACAACAAGCTCAGTCTGATGATGCTGTGACACACCGCCTCAGACCATGACGGACCCTCCACAGTACAGGCCTCGGTGTAACTCTCCTTCCTTCGAAGATAAACGCAAATCCAACCATCACCCCTGGTGAGACAACGCTGCGACTCGTCAGTGAAGTGCACTTTTTGCCAGTCCTGTCTGGTCCAGCGACGGTGGGTTTGTGCCCATAGGTGACGTTGTTGCCGTTGATGTCTGGTGAGGACCTGCCTTACAATAGGCCTACAAGCCCCCATTCCAGCCTCTCTCAGCCTATTGCGGACAGTCTAAGCACTGATGGAGGGATTGTGCGTTCCTGGTGTAACTTGGGCAGCTGTTGTTGCCATCCTGTACCTGTCCAGCAGGTGTGATGTACGGATGTACCGATCCTGTGCAGGTGTTGTTACACGTGGTTAGCCACTGCGAGGACGATCAGCTGTCCGTCCTGTCACCCTGTAGCGCTGTCTTAGGCGTCCCACAGTACGGACATTGCAATGTATTGCCCTGGCCACATCTGCAGTCCTCATGCCTTCTTGCAGCATGCCTAAGGCACGTTCACGCAGATGATCAGGGACCCTGGGCATCTTTCTTTTGGTGTTTTTCAGAGTCAGTAGAAAGGCCTCTTTAGTTTCCTAAATTTTCATAACTGTGACCTTAATTGTACAGCCTGTAAGCTGTTAGTGTCTTAACAACCATTCCACAGGTGCGTGTTCATTAATTGTTTATGGTTCATTGAACAAGCACTGGAAACAGTGTTTAAACCCTTTACAGTGAAGATCTGTGAAGTTATTTGGATTTTTCCGAATGATCTTTGAAAGACAGGGTCCTGAATAAGGGACATTTCTTTTTTTGCTGAGTTTTCAAACAGAATACAGACAAGTTCACATAGACATCATACAGAATATTCAATAACGGAACAGGAAACATAAAACGTAAAACTCTGGATTATAGTCTGATTACAGTGGAAATATATCATTTACAGAGGGGTTATACATATAAACAGAGGGAGGGATGCTGCTGTGGCAAACATACACTGTGCATATACAGTGTTGTACGGAGGTTTATAGTGCAAATGCAGTGTATTGCAGATTTTTATTGGAGGTCATTGATGACCATATGTAGTAATCGGCTCAATACAAAGTCACTTAATCCATAAGCGCTTGAGGGCCGGTTAATTAGGGCCACGGCATGGGGGAAGAAACTGTTCAGGTAACTGTCTGTTTAGGTCATGAGTCACCTAAACCTTCTGACAGAGAGGAGTCTTTCAAAGATGAGGTGTCTGGGTTCGGCGATCATCTAACCTGGGCGCTTTCTTGTTCTGGAGGCAGTCCTTGATGGAGGGCAGGTGACAGCCAATTAACTTCTTTGCAGACCAGATGATGTTCTGCAGTTCAGTTTGTCCTTGCAGTAGCAGATGCGGAACCAAACCAGACGGTGATAGAAGTGCTGTGGATGGACTCAATGATGGTGATAGAAGAGCTGAGGATGGACTCAATGATGGACTTGTAGAACCGAACGAGAATTGTCAGAGAGAGTTTGAGTTTCCGCAGCTGGCACAGATAATACATCCTCTGTCGAACTTTCTTGGTCACCGCCAGTGGTGGTAGGTTCCGTTTAAGATTAGGGAGATTATTTTTTATTTTTTTATCAGCATGGCCTTATTTCTATTACAGAATTTTGGATGACTCATTCATATTCCATTCAGCCAGCTCAATGTAACATCGACAGGTTTAGGCTACTACATGACACTCACATTTTCTCTATACCCATCATGAGGTTGCTACAACCTAGCCTACAATTGAAAGTTTATAACGTAGGTGCACAGGTCGAGAGACAAATTGGAGTAATCAAGGTGACAGACAGTGACACATTCAGTACCGCCTTGCACACTCTTGCATGCATCGAGCTGATTTGGGGTGTAATCATTATTTTCGGAACTGGGACCCAGAGATAAAATGGGGAGGACAGTGCTTTTTCAATGTTAGGGTTTAGTCCAGGGGATGGACATGCAATTTGTAATCGATTAAACTTCAACATTGCCCGATGCTGCCCCTCATCCCTGATTCTTTGCTGGAGAAGAATATCAGGTACGCCTGTAGTCTCAATTAAATTATCTATAGCTATACTATACAGTGCATTGGGAAAGTATTCAGACTCCTTGACTTTTTCCATATTTAGTGACGTTACAGCCTTATTCTAAAATGGATGAAATCGTTTTTTCCCCCCTCATCAATCTACACACAATACCCCATAATGAGAAAGATAAAACAGGTTTTTAGAAATGTTTGCAACAAAACCCCCAGAAATCACATATACATAAGTATATATAGACCCTTTACTCAGTACTTTGTTGAAGCACCTTTGGCAGCAATTACAGACTCAAGTATTCTTAGGTATGATGCTACAAGCTTGGCACACCTGTATTTAGGGAGTTTCTCCCCTCCTCTGCAGATTCTCTTAATTAAGCTCTGTCAGGTTGGATGGGGAGCATCACTGCACAGCTATTTTCAGGTCTCGCCAGCGATGTTCGATTGAGTGGCCCAGACTCAAGGACATTTAGAGACTTGTCCCAAAGCCACTCCTATGTTCTCTTTTTGTGTGCTTAGGGTCGTTGTCCTGTTTGAAGGTCCAATCGGAGGTCCTGAGCGCTCTGGAGCAGGTTTTCATCAAGGATCTCTCTGTACTTTACTCCGTTCATCTTTTACTTGATCCTGACTTGTCTCCCAGTCCCTGCCGCTGAAAAACATCCCCACAGCATGATACTGCCACCACCATGCTTCACCATAGGAATGGTGCCAGGTTTCCTCCAGATGTGACACTTGTCATTCAGGCCAAAGAGTTCAATCCTGGTTTCATCAGATCAGAGGATCTTGTTTCTCCTGGTCTGAGAAACAAGAACTCTGGAGCTCTGTCAGATTGACAATCGGGTTCTTGGTCACCCCCTGAGCGGCCAGCTCTAGGAAGAGTCTCGGAGGTTCCAAACTTCTTCCATTTAAGAATAATGGAGAACACTATGTTCTTGGGAACCTTCAATGCTGCAGAAATGTTTTGGTACCATTCCCCAGATCTGTGCCTTGACACAATCCTGTCTCGGAGCTCTACAGAAAATTCCTTTGACCTCATGGCTTGGTTTTTGCTCTGACATGCACTGTCAACTGTGGGACCTTATATAGGTGTGTGCCTTTCTAAATAATGTCCAATCAATTTATCAAAGGTGGACTTCATTCAAATTGTAGAAACATCTCAATAATGATCAATGGAAACAGGATGCACCTGAGGTCAATTTTGAGTCTCATAGCAAAGGGTCTGAATACTTATGTCAGGTGTGGCCAACCTTCTTTGACGTGAGATCTACTTTTTCATTTGCCAGCCTGAGGAGATCTACCAGTCTCTAAATGTAAAACCAACCAACAAAATGTATGAAACGCAACACACCACTGAGTATGGACCTGCCGCCATGATACCCAAATAAAATGTGGACCAATAACATGTTTTCCACAAATAAGTGCAACAAATTTCATTTCCTAACTTTAATGTGAATTTTGCCATTGGGTGGAGGAAAGTCGTTTTTCATAGTCAGGGCTGTAGCAGCTTGTTGCAAGTCTCATGCAGGCCACAAGGTGGTTGTCAGCCATAGTAGATCTGTGCTTGGACTTCATTATCTTCATGTGAGAAAATGCAGACTCACAGAGGAAGGTTGATCCAAAAAGGGCTGATAAGTTGAGAGCACATCTTCTGATGTTGGGATACTTCTCCTCCAGCAGTAGCTCCCAGAACTCTTCCTTCACCTCAGTGGTTGCCCTGGATTTCAGCTGAATGTCATTTTGAAGGTTGACAATTTCAGTTTCTGCTATAGTTGTGTCCAAATAAAAAAAAGTGATCCCTTTTAGGGGCAATGACATTCACATTTATGTCTGTGCCAAACGGAAAGCACATACGGCAGGCAATAAGCTCAAGTGATGCAAACGACTGTCAAATTCAGATAAGATGCTCTGGACTTGCTCCACGTAACGTGCACTGTCAAGCTGTGCTTGTATCCTCCCTAAAAACCTCGGCTCAGCCACAGCACATCCGTGTGCAGCAGCAGGTCTGTGTGCTCCACTTCAGTCTCTTCTAAGTGAGCACAAAATAGCCTCCGCTGTAGGCTTCTTGCTCGAATAGAACACACAATCTTCATCGCAACATCCGTCACCTCTGATGAATTACGCAGGGATAACTAAGAAATTCAGGGAGAAATGATCTTGTTTGCACAGTGCAACGAACCCATTAATGTGGCCTTCCATAGCGGGTGCCCCATCAGTAGTAATGAAGACAAGCTTACATAAGGGAAGTTGGAATTTTTTTGCAAACTCTATAAAAGCTTGAAAAATATCTTCAGCCCTTGTATGTCCTTTTAGTTGCAAAATGGCGAGTAGTTCCTCCTTTGTACTCATGTTGTCAAATACCATTCTGATGAAAATGCATAACTGTGCCTAATCTACCGTGGACTCGTCAAACTAGAGGGAATTAACACTCTCAGTTGCCAATATCTTTCTTCAGTTGATCCTCGAGGTTCTCAGCTATTGCCTCACATCTTCTTGTCACCGTATTTCTGGACAACTGAATGTCATTGATGGCAGCCATAATTTCAGTCCTGTTCTTAAAATCCCCAAACAGCGAGTCTGCAGCCTCAGTAAATGCTTCCTTGATCATCTACCCATCTTTGAACTACTTTTTATGCTTAGCAAGAACATGACTCACATGATAAGATGCTATGGTTGCCGCCTCCCTTTGGTCACAGGCCGTGTAAAAAATTTTTTTGTTGTTCTTGTACCTTTCTTCTTCGTAATTCAGTCTTTGCTGGAAAATCTCTTTCCTGGAATTGTGTGTGGATGATTTAAAATGTTGTTCTATGTTACCTTTCTTTGGGATAGCGAGGCTATTATGGCAGATGAGGCACACACATTTTGAGATTGAGTTTGACATGACGAAAAAATGATCCTCCTCCCATTCCTTGTGGAAATTATGCGTTTCTGTTTTTTGTATCCTTCCCTTCACTCATTATTGCTGCTGTTGACCACACAACTTAAGAACGAATCTGGCTACACAGTTAGCTAGCTAGCTACCTACCTGGCATCACCGTGACCTCGACTTGGAGTTAGCGTGGTCAGATGCCGCCCGCCAACTAGGCGAGTAAGTGGGCAGGGGCTGGTCAAATTCTATGTAAATCACGTGACTTTTCAGACATTGCTGTGAGTGGAGGACTGTCGAACGTTAAAACAGAAAGAAATTATAGGCATTGATTTGTGTGGCTGACTTTTTGTAGATATAAAATCATCTCACGATCAAATGGCAAGCACTCCACGATCGACCAGTAGATCGCGATTGACTGGTTGGGCACCCACGACTTATGTAAATAAGGTATTTCTGTTTGCTATTTTTAATCAATTGTTTTCAACCTGTTTTCGCTTTGTCATTAAGGGGTATTGTGTATAGATTGATGAGAATAATTTTTGATTTAATCCATTTTAGAATAAGGCTGTAACTAGTGATACACCGATATGACATTTTTGGCCGATAGCGATATTTTCCTTGCAACAAAAAAAAGCGATACAGATAACCGACATAAAAAAAATTGCGGCCTTGTAAGCATTCTATTACAGTTAACTTCTTTGGGATAGGGGGCAGCATTTTCACTTTTGGATGAATAGCGTGCCCAGAATGAACTGCCTCCTACTCAGTCCCAGATGCTAATATATGCATATTATTATTATTATTGGATAGAAAACACTCTGACGTTTCTAAAACTGTTTGAATGATGTCTGTGAGTATAACAGAACTCATATGGCAGGCAAAAACCTGACCCCTATTGAATACACAGTGGGATATTGGTTATGTTGCACTTCCTAAGGCTTCCACTAGATGTCAACTATCTTTAGAACATTGTTTCAGGCTTCTACTGTGGTGTGGGACCGGATGGGAGCTCTTTGAGTCAGTGGTCTGCCTACAGCCTCGTTCTCAGTCACGCGCTTTCACTTGAGAGGTAGCTGTCGTTCCATTGCTTTTCTACAGACAATAGAATTCTCCGGTTGGAACATTATTGAACTTTTATGATAAAAACATCCTAAAGATTGATTCTATACTTAGTTTGACAAGTTTTTTCGACCTGTAATATAACTTTTTGAACGTTTCGTCCGAATGGACCAGATCGCGCATTTGAATTTGTTTACCAAACGCCCTAACAAAAGAAGCTATTGGACATTCCGCTAGCGGAACCCCAGTCCTAGACAGGATAAATAGTTAACACACACAGATGGACGCAGTGGTCTAAGGCACTGCATCTCAGTGCAAGAGGCGTCATGAGACCTGGTACGAATCCAGGCTGTATCACATCCGGCCGTGATTGGGAGTCCCATCGGGCGGCACCCAATTGGCCCGTGTTGTCCGGATTTGGCTGGCGTAGGCCGTCGTTGTAAATAAGAATTTGTTCTTAAATGACTTGCCTAGTTAAATAAAGGTCAGACACACACACACACACAACACTGAACAAAAAGTTAATTTGTTGGCATTTACGTATGTCCCCATTACCAGGAAAACATAATCAGAACCTATTTCTTTCACTTACTTGCTGTGCTGTTTCGTTGTTCATTTGTTCAGTCGTTTCATTCTCAACCAGGATTTCTCATACTATGGAGCGTCGTGTGGGTCTTTGCGTGTCAAATAACATTATTGCATCTGAGCTCCTAGAGTGTGCGGCTCTCCTTTAATTTTTTTACGTGTTCCACTCCGCTACCCAGCACCTCGCCTAAATAGGCGTGCGTTTCTTTAACCAATCAGGACCTGAATATGACTGCACGTCACATAATAATTTAACGCCTTCATACATTTTTTATGTAGTTATTACACATTGATTACACTATCACTCGTGTTTCATATGTCACAACGATTCATCGTTGCGTATGCTATGATGCTGGTAAAGTTTTGTCTGGTGCACCTACAGTGCTGGTCATAAAAAAGCTAGCTAGCTCATGGATGCAAACAATGTTCTTCCCCAAAAACATAGCAAAACGACAATCTGTTTCAGTAGCTAAAGTTAGCTAGCTAACTATATAGCTAGGTGTAATCTAAAATAACCCTAATTTATAAGACAGTTCTTATTTGATTAATGGTGGTCGGACCCATTTATGTGATGCTAGCCACAATAAGGATTTGCCACAATAGTGGACTTTGCCGTTGGCCTTCAAAATAAAAGTATGTCATTGACAGTGATGCAAATTAATGCAAATAGTAGAATTATGCCATAATTGAATAGATCATGCTAATCGAGATTGGAATGTTGTTCTATATAATCAACAAAAGACAATCATTTGTTAATTTGACAAAATCTGTTGAATTCACACTGAATGTATTATACACTGCTCACAAAAGGGAACACTTAAACAACACAATGTAACTCCAAGTCAATCACACTTCTGTGAAATCAAACTGTCCACTTAGGAAGCAACACTGATTGACAATAAATTTCACATGCTGTTATGCAAATGGAATAGACAACAGGTGGAAATTATAGGCAATTAGCAAGACACCCCCAATAAAGGAGTGGTTCTGCAGGTGGTAACCACAGACCACTTCTCAGTTCCTATGCTTCCTGGCTGATGTTTTGGTCACTTTTGAATGCTGGCGGTGCTTTCACTCTAGTGGTAGCATGAGACGGAGTCTACAACCCACACAAGTGGCTCAGGTAGTGCAGCTCATCCAGGATGGCACATCAATGTGAGCTGTGGCAAGAAGGTTTGCTGTGTCTGTCAGCGTAGTGTCCAGAGCATGGAGGCGCTACCAGGAGACAGGCCAGTACATCAGGAGACGTGGAGGAGGCCGTAGGAGGGCAACAACCCAGCAGCAGGACCGCTACCTCCGCCTATGTGCAAGGAGGAGCACTGCAAAATTACCTCCAGCATGCCACAAATGTGCATGTGTCTGCTCAAACGGTCAGAAACAGACTCCATGAGGGTGGTATGAGGGCCCGACGTCCACAGGTGGGGGTTGGGCTTACATTTTGCTGCCTGCAACATCCTCCAGCATGACCGGTTTGGCGGTGGGTCAGTCATGGTGTGGGGTGGCATTTCTTTGGGGGGCCAGCTCTCCATGTGCTCGCCAGAGGTAGCCTGACTGCCATTAGGTACCGAGATGAGATCCTCAGACCCCTTGTGAGACCATATGCTGGTGCGGTTGGCCCTGGGTTCCTCCTAATGCAAGACAATGCTGGACCTCATGTGGCTGGAGTGTGTCAGCAGTTCCTTCAAGAGGAAGGCATTGATGCTATGGACTGGCCCGCCCATTTCCCAGACCTGAATCAAGAATCAAATTGAGCACATCTGGGAAATCATGTCTCGCTCCATCCACCAACGCCACGTTGCACCACAGACTGACCAGGAGTTGGCGGATGCTTTAGTCCAGGTCTGGGAGGAGATCCCTCAGGAGACCATCCGCCACCTCATCAGGAACATGCCCAGGCATTGTAGGGATGTCATACAGGCACGTGGAGGCCACACACACTACTGAGCCTCATTTTGACTTGTTTTAAGGACATTACATTAAAGTTGGATCAGCCTGTAGTGTGGTTTTCCACTTTCATTTTGAGTGTCACTCCAAATCCAGACCTCCATGGGTTGATACATTTGATTTCCATTGATAATTGTTGTGTGATTTTGTTGTCAGCACATTCAACTATGTAAAGAAAAGTATTTCATAAGAATATTTCATTCATTCAGATCTAGGATGTGTTATTTTAGTGTTCCCTTTATTTTTTTGAGCAGTGTACTTTAGAATTTCATTGGGGGGCATCCTTATTTCACTGTACAGCCTTACCTATGGATTGTGGATCAATGACATGGGGTATTAGTCTACTCAGTGACACCCAGAGAGCATTAGCTTCATAGCTCTTATTGTGGGACTCTGAAACAACTGTGAATTGAGCCACATTTATTGTCAACCTATGTGTATTGAACACTATTCCTGAGGAAAAACAATACTGCGTGCATGTTTTGGAGTCATACAACTCTGAGGAGGACGTTGGGTATTGAGTAGACTGATTTCATTGATCCCCAATCCTTAGGTAAAGCTGTACAGTGCAATATAAATGTCAATACACACAATAGGTGTAACGGTTTTCATATAGTGAAGGAGAGTCGGACCAAACTGCAGCGTGTCGATTGCGATCCATGTTTATTTAAACAAACGTAAACACGACCAAACACTACAAAACAATAAACGAAACGAAAACCGAAAACAGCCTATACTTGTGTCAACTAACATCAAACAAGGACATCAAGACACTCAGGACAATCACCCACGACAAACTCAAAGAATATGGCTGCCTAAATATGGTTCCCAATCAGAGACAACGATAAACACCTGCCTCTGATTGAGAACCACTCCAGACAGCCATAGACTTTGCTAGATAACCCCACTAGCTACAACCCCAATACATACACACCAAAACCCCAAGACAAAACACACCACAATACAAAAACCCGATGCCACACCCTGGCCTGACCCAATACATGAAGAAAAACACAAAATACTTAGACCAGGGCGTGACAATAGGCTGACTAGGGAGGTGATTTCAAAACAGTCACAGTCCCGCAATATGAGCTACAATGCTAATATTTGCGTAAACTCTTCACAATTGTGTTCTGTGGGTGTCACCCAGTAGACTGATATCCCATTTCATTGCTTCACATTCCAACCTTGTTTAACATTATCTAGTCTAAATATGGCATGATTACACCAATTGTTACCTTCTGCATCGCTTTCAAAGAGATTATTTTATTTTGAAGGCAAACTGCAAATTTCACTATTGTGCCCAATCCTTATTGTGGCTAGCTTCACAACACATAACCCAGTCCGGTCACACATCACTAGCCAGATGAAGCTAGCTGGCTGCTTATAATGTTTGCTTTGGGCAACAGGGTTAAGTAGCTGGCTAGCTATTTATATTCACGAACTGAAGTTCAATTTCAATAGGCGAACAACAAGTGGCTACCTAGCTAATACTTACTCACAAGGATTCCTAAATCATTGCTAAAAATAATGAAAATTACTGCAGTTTCTCCTGGTCATTGTTTTCAGGCTGGTTGTATTGGTGCTAGCTAGGTACCAAGCTAAAGCTAGCTACCCCAGAAGTTGTGGTCGAACAAATAATGCTTTATTGCCAACGCGGTGTTGTAAACACATCATTCGAGGCAGGGGTTTGCTTGTTTGCACACTTGTTTGTACAGCTTTGACAGTGTTACTGATAGTCGTGGTGGTGCTTGGCTTGCACGTGCAAATTCAGAACACACAACATTCTATAATATATCTGTGTTATTTCACATGTCAAATTAAAAGCTTATTTAATGCATCAAATAGTTTTATTTGATGTGTATATTTTTTGACAATCAAAGACCCAAACGCCATTCCATAGTATGTCGTGAAGCTAATAGCAGTGACGCTATTACTGTGTAACACCGGTAGGGCAATATGTCTACCGATGCTCGACCAGTCGGCGAAAGCCAACATCACCCACGACAGAGAACGGTTGATTGTCAAGGGCAATCAATTCCATTATCTTGGTGTTAATGGATTTCACCTTTAAGTTGTCTCGCTGAAATGTTCTTATTCTTTCAAATGACTGCTCGACTTGTTGACTGCTCGATCCACACAGCAGACATTGTGGGCTAGGTTAGCAATTCTGTGTTGCATGTGTAGCGCCAAATTTTACGTAGCGTCATCACGTCATGTACCTACATTATATAGGTATGCACGTCAGCTTTGACATCGGTTTTGCACATCAGCGTTAAACTAGACATCGGGTCGATACCGATGTTGGCATTTTTAGCTAATATTGGCTGATTCCGATATGTTCACCGATATATTGTGCAATTCTAGCTGTAACGCAACAAAATGTGGAAAAAATCAAGAGGTCTGAATACTTTCCCGAATGCATTGTATGTTGCTTCTGGGCTAAGATGTAGAATTGGCAATGTCTTTCAAAAGGAGACAACTCACAAATGTGGAAATTCTGGAGATTTTTGTCAATTCTGACAACGAGTCTGAGTATGAAAATGAGGAATCGGATTCTGACAGTGATAGTGATCAGCTGCTTGCCAACTTTGTGGCTATTGAGAACCCCAACTTTGTGGCTATTGAGAAGTCTGGCAGCCATTTCACCCTTCCTGCCTATGCTGTTGGCTTTGATGAGTCCCAGTCTGGAGTGCAAAGCCCCTTGCCATCTCCCTCTGAGGCAGAGTGCGTCAAACTTTTTCTGACAGAGAAGCTGGTGGGAGACATAGTGGAGTGGACCAATCACTATGCTTTGGCGCTACAGGAGAAGAGAGAGGCTGGAGTGAGGGAGAAGCTTGCTAAATGACAATTAGTGAAATGTATACCTTCCTGGTGACAGTCCTTCTCATGGGAATAGTGAAGAAGAACTCCCTAAGAGAATACTAGAGAAATAAGAAATGTTCTCACCAGGCTGACATCAGCATTTGGTCAGGTCTTTGTGCCATAAAAGGACTTCTGCATTGACGAGTCCCTGATGTTATGGAAGGGTAGACTGGCGCTCCGTCAATACATTCCCTCCAAAAGGCACAGGTTTGGGGTCAAGTTCTTTGTTTTGTGCAACGTTTTATGTGTTACTCATGGTGTATTCCTTGTGTTGTTATATGCAGTGTGTATTTATATATACATCTGTTTTTCTCTCTGCATTGTTGTGAGGTAAGCATTTCACTGTCAGTCTACACCTATCTACACCTGTTGTTTATGAAGCATGTGACAAATAGAATTTGATTTGTGAAGACAGGATTTGTCCAGGACATTATAATCTGCAGAGGATCCACCACTGACATCCAACATTATGAGGGGTTTGTTGTGTCTGGGTCCATGGGGATGACCATGCTGGCTCTTCATCTCGGGAATGGCCACACTTTGTATGTGGAACATTGGGGCAGTAGTCACACACTTTTCCAGCATCTTCTCTCGAACAGCATGTGGTGCCGACATTTGGAAAATGCAGAGAGGGGAAGGCCGGAGTTCAAGGAGAAATATCAAAATCGCCTCAAGATGAATACGTGATATTCAATATCAGTAAGTTAGAAAATATTAGCACTTTATATACTTGGGGGTAATTACATTCCATTTGGATAAGTACACAAATCACAAGGCTAGATAAATGTATTATGAAAACAAGCAACACTCAAACATGATGGAGAGTAAACGTGGAGAATCAATATCGAAAAGGAAACACGACTCTTCCACAGATACAAACGATTTATGCGTTTCACCACTAGGACTGGTAAGTGTGGAAAGCGATCTGTTAAAGTCGATACATGACAAACTGGGCCTACTTGAATTAGTCAGTAAGGATATAAAGGAGTTGAAGGCGAGCCTTGAAATGAGTGACGAAAGAGCTGCGATAATGGAGAAAGAAACAAACAAGCTAAAAGGGATAGTCAATTAGATAGAAACGGACGTTAATGAACTTAAAAAGGAGAACATCTTTCTAAGAGAAGCCTTACTAGACATACAGACTAGATCTATGAGAAAATCTAGTAGTTATGGGTATCAAAGAAAGAGAAGGAGATGTTCCCGAAAAAGTAGTGAAGGAATTCTTTCTTACAGTGCTTCAAATCCCACTCGATGTTGTCGATAAAATCCAACTTGAACGTGTACACCGTTTCGGACAAAGATATGAGTGTCCAGTCGTTGCCAAATGTACTTTCTTTAGGGATAAAGTAATGGTTAAAAGCCTGGGTAAAAGACTCGTTGGCACGAAAATAAGCATGAATGATCAGTTCCCAAGGGAGATTGCAGAATAGCGCAAAATTCTGTATCCAATCTTCAAGGAGAATAGATTAAAAGGGAAGTGTGTAGCTCTCGTAGTCGACAAACTGTATATTGACAACCAAATGTTCTGAGACACAAAGACTACTCCATGGCTAGTCCAAATAATATAACGTTCTCAGAGAGGAGGTGAATAATGGAATACTAGCCATGGTAGGGATTTGTTTAATATTGATTTTTTTATTGATTCTTTATTTAACTAGGCAAGTCAGTTAAGAACAAATTCTTATTTACAATAACGGCCTACCGGGAACAATGGGTAGAAAGACAGATTTTTACCTTGTCAGCTCGGGGATTTGATCCAGCAACCTTTCGGTTACTGGCCCAACGCTCTAACCACTAGGATTGTAATAATACAAAAAAATAGATAGAATTTTCAAATATAACTAATTGGAACACAAAAGTACTATTTGAACATGGTGGAGATAGAAACACAGCAAGCAGAAGACATAGAAGGCACAGTATGTGGGGATGTACTGTGATGGAAGGTGTGGTGTGTGTTTTTGGTGTTTGGATGAAGTGTGGCGTTAA
Organism: Oncorhynchus clarkii lewisi; assembly: GCF_045791955.1. Lineage (NCBI taxonomy): Eukaryota > Metazoa > Chordata > Actinopteri > Salmoniformes > Salmonidae > Oncorhynchus > Oncorhynchus clarkii. The sequence continues at coordinate 40,407,347 of NC_092166.1, forward strand.
GTGAGTGAGAAAGGAAATGGTTGCATATCCCAGAACCAATGTGTGCCTGTGAGCAGGGGTTGTGATGGAACGGTCCACAACCTTATACACTAGACACCCACCTGAACAACCCGGACACTAAAGAGTCCCTATCTGTTTTATGGGCCTGCTGTAAGCCGCCTGTATGCAGCCATAATGCGTTCAGAGACCTACTAGAGCAGCACTGCCCCTTCAAGATTCTGAGCCTGCCTGGCAGGGTTGGTCCTACAAAGCCAGAGCCCCCTGATGGGAGAGAATAATATACAAGGAAATTCTCAAAGCTGCTAATGAAAACCTTGATGACCTTTTACCTCGCTGGTGGGGATTCCGGTGGGGTACACCCACCCAGGCAGTGGCAGTGTTGGCAACAACTTTTGTTGCTAGCATACAAAAGTTGTCCTCAATCTTTGCTAAGAAAGATGTCCAGCTCCAGTTACGTTGGGAAATAATGTTCAGTTTGTGTAGTTTCTGAAAGTACAGAATAAAGAGGAATTCGTAGTAATTATACCAAACAAAAATAATTTCAAAGATTTCACTGCGTTACAGTTCATATAAGGAAATGAGTCAATTTAAATAAATTAATTAGGCTCTAATCTATGGATTTCACATGACTGTGCAGGGGCCAGCCATAGGTGGGCATAGACCTACCAATTTGGGGGAGCCACCCACTGGGGAGCCAGTCCCAGCCAATCAGAATGAGTTTTCCCCCAGAAAAGGGCTTTATTACTGCTTTGCTTTATCTTGGCCAGGTCGCAATTGTAAATGAGAACTTGTTCTCAACTTGCCTACCTGGTTAAAAAAAGGTGAAATAAAATTTAAAAAATTACAGACATAAATACTCCTCAGTTTCATCAGCTGTCTGCGTGACTGGTCTCTGTGGTTGTAAGGTCAGTTGGAAGTACTGCCAAATTCTCTAAAATGACTTTGGAGGCGGTTTATGGTAGAGAAATGAACATTGAATTCTCTGGCATCAGCTCTGGTGGACAATCATGCAGTCAGCATGCCAATTGCACGCTCAATCAAAACTTGAGACATCAGTAGCATTATGTTGTGTGACAAAACTGCACATTTTAGATGACCATTTATTGTCATGCTGTTTAATCAGCTTATTGATATGCCACACCTGTCAGGTGGATAGATTTCCTTGGCAAAGAAGAAATGCTCACTAACAGGAATGTAAAAAAATTTGTGCACAAAATTTGAGAGAAATATGCTTTTTGTGCGTATGGAACATTTCTGGAATCTTTTATTTCAGCTCATGAAACAAGGGACCAACATTTTACATGTTGCGTTTATATTTTGTTCATTATAAGTTGTGGCATATGTTTATTATAAGCATATTTTCTCTTTCAAATTCATGACTGAAATTTACTTTCCACAAACATGACCATAAACGAGGGCTATACTCTAGGAAGCAAAGGAACAGAAAACGAATCTCCTTGGAAAGGTGTCTTGTCATCTCTTTAAAGACCCAGTGCAGTCAAATACGTGATTTTCCTATGTTGTATATATATTTCCACACTATGAGGTTGGAATAATAATAATGAAAATTATGATAATGCCCTTTTAGAGTGAGAGATGCTTCAAAAGACAGCCTGAAATTTTAACTTGTTTTGGTGGTATGGAGTTTTGGCGGGATGGAGTTTTGGCCTACTTGGTGAATTTGGCCTACTAGGCAGTAAATGAGTTAATAGACCAATAAGAGAGTTCCAAACCTCTCTGACAATACCAGCTAGATTTCAGTTTTCCCCTCCCCACTCAGACCACACACAGACAGTCCTAGTAAAATTATTGCTTGAGAAAATGCTCTTTTTGACCATTTTAATGGAAAACAATCATAGCAAGGTCCTTAATGGTGACCCAGAAATTATTTGATATTCAGATAAAAACAGCTGAATTGGACCTTTACAGTAATGTGTTATAGACAAAGTTAACATGCAAACAGGAAGACCACAGATGAGTTGCGTGAGCAAATCAGTTTTTTTTTATTCAATTTTTTTTATATATATAATTCAGAACAGCAAGAGTCAATTATGGCAACAATAAAATGTGCATAAAACAAATCTGAAGACAAGAAGTAGTACATTATTCTGTAGCAACTATAAGCAAAAAAATTAAGTGTTCACACATACTAAACAGTCAAGCATGTATGCCCCCGGCAGGGAAGAAAGACCTTGGTTTAAGCTGAGAGACAGTGAAATCTGCCCACGCAGCTCTGGTTGGTTTGGAGAAAGGGACACTTTGGTTCCATAGCACTTATACAGCGACCTCGAGTCAGAAATAGGATGACCTTGACTGAAGACGGTTACATTCATTTGAAAGAGTATTTACCTATACATTTGGTATGGTGGGGAGCCTTCACCTGCTGATTGCACAGTTGGCTGGTAGCATTAGCTGTGCCTTGTGAGTCCATGTTGACTTGAGTGATCTTACGGTGATTAGAGAATATTTCTGGGGTGGTTTTGTGTTAACGTTACATTTTATTCTTGAGAACTCATATAGTTTCTTGGTAAAAAATGTAAATCACAAGTGCAAGTGTTCGATTACTTGTCTAAAGTCTTATTTCCCCCTTCTCCCCAAACATATTTTTGTAAATTGAAAATATAAACTTTCCATATCTACTTATATAGATTGTTTACATTTGTGTTCTTTTTACATGCAATGAAACAAAAATTTGAAATGGTTTTGTTTATATATTTTTTTAGTTATTGTACCGTAGGGCTAGGCATGAATGGCCTGTTCCAAGATTTGAAATATGGACAATACATGATATTTATTGCATATCATATACTACAAGGGGAGTGAGTGGGAGTGAATGTGGGGGTTATGACCCTTGAGGATTTCCTGGCAAACTACTAGCCACTGACAAAAGCTTAAAAACGCATAGCTTTTTCTGAATGCATTGGCCTAGAAACTGACACCATTTTCTTTCTTTTTGCAAGCAAATTTGTTTAGCTGGTCTATCCGTTTAGATTTTTTTATTTAAATTAACCTAAAAAAGTACTTATCATTATAGAATTTTTTATTCAAAATAATATCTCAATATGATAAATGTTTTTTTTTTCTCTCTGTTCATTGACTATGTACAGAAGTGCAAAAAGTCAACCTTCGTCCCTTAGGTTAGAGTTCGTTCATCTGCAGCATTACCGACCTTCCCGATTCAGCAAAGTCCACTACCTCACCTCTACTCTCACTATTCACCAAACTCCAGAGACCCATCTATCTCACTGTTCATTTTGCGCTGACATTCAGGGCAATCTTAAGAAATATTAAAACAATATATATATAGTTTTTAATGGATACAGTAGAAAATAATTTTTTGTTCCTTCTCTAAACATGGACAATCTAAATTTCGACACAATATACACTACCGGTCAAAAGTTTTGGAACACCTACTCATTCAAGTGTTTATTTTTTTTAATTTTTTAAACTATTTTCTACACTGTAGAATAATAGTGAAGACATCAAACTATGAAATGACACATATGGAATCATGTAGTAACCAAAAAAGTGTTCAACAAATCAAAATATATTTTGTATTTGAGATTCTTCAAATAGCCACGCTTTGCCTTGATGACAGCTTTGCAGACTCTTGGCATTCTCTCAACCAGCTTCACCTGGAATGCTTTTCCAACAGTCTTGAAGGAGTTCCCCACATATGCTGAGCACAATGTAGAAAATAATTAAAAGAAAAACCCTTGAATGAGTAGGTGTTCTAAAACATTTTACCGATAGTGTGTTTTCAAACAAGATCTCGACTTGTAGCTAGTTAAAACATTAGTTTTCAGCCAGAGTAGATGCCTCGGCAACACACCAACTGATGCCGTTCATTGTATCAATATCAAAAGGTCGTTGATCAACATTTTTGATCAACTTCTTCAGACGTCCAGCTACAAGAATGATGTGAATACTTATTCTGACTCCACATATTATTATTAATCATTAGTATGGTTTGAAAATCCAAAACTCTACATTTACAACGGCTATATAATAATGTTGTCAAGTAGAATATAATAAGGCAGAAATCTACAAACTAAATATTCAAATAGATTAAAATCCTTAAGTAATACATAACACATGAGTTCAATGAAATTTAAGAGTAAATTGTTACTTGAGAAAAAAACTAAACCAAAACATTATAAGGTGTATTATGTATGTGTACGGACTATAATATATAATTGGTGTTCATTGCCTGTATGGTGATTGAAAGTACATTTGATTGGGATGGAACCCAGTCCTGTAATCTAAGGCTTCAATAGAAGTACAATACAATCAGTAAAGAGATCTTACACCTCAGTCAAAACAACAAAACGAAATCACAGAACATAATGGCGTGTGAAAACAAGGGTTTTGAAATGAAATCTCTGTTCCCCCAATTCTGTGTTGAACCTTCCTTGAATTTGGCCATATACTCCGGTAACCCTTCGTGCATGAGCAGAACTGTGCTTCGGTATCCTGAATCAGTTAAATTCTGATCAAAAAAGTGAGATACTTTTTTCTTCTGTTTGATAAATTCACATGAAATTAGTTATTTGTTGTATTACCTCAATTGAAGTAAAATGTGTCTATTGAGAGGTAATAGTTCTGGGGGAGCACAAAAACACTCAACCAAGTGTATATCTTCTTATGACCTAATCAAACGTATCTTTTTTCAACGACACATGGTTTGACAGTGCTTCTTTCTAGACACACTTTTAGAGTCCCTCCACCTATAACGAAAAAATAAACTCAAAAACTACATTTTGATATAATACCAAAATATCGTTTTTGAGTGGATTTTTCCTTTAAGATTGGGGACAAGGAAATGAGACCTCATGGAGAGCTAGTACGCCCCATATCACTTCAACAGGCATTAGAGTCTACTGACTTACAACTCTCCCAGTCTCTATGAGCTCTGAGTCATAGATCACCCCATCTGATAAATACAACAATAAAGCAAAAACAGAAAGGCAAAACAAAACAAATTGATAAAAGGCACCTCTATTTTTTTTTCATTGCAAGAGAGATCAAAGGCTGGAGAGGAACCCTAATATCAACCAAAAATCAAATGGCACAATATATATATAAAGAAAATACACAATGGAGAAATTATGTAAAAAACTAAACTCGAGCCATAAAAACACATATCTTAGGTAAACAGAATAACACTGCTGAAATAACACTCTGGTTTGGGATGTATGGCCTCTATGGCACACATTAGGTGGTTAAAGCTAGCATGGCTGTGCTTTCAAAGGTACACAGGTGTGTTTCTTACCCAGAACATTCATATGTCCCTGACCCTCATTTTATCATCTAGCTTCACTAGAAGCCTTTTTAAAAACAGAAAACTGTACATGCTAAAATGTGTTGTGCCTTTCTGATTTATATTCAAATTCAAGGTGCACATTTGCAATGTTTTTTTTTGTAAACCATGAAAACAAATGTATTAATTTAAAAACAAAACAAATTAAAAATGCTGTCTTGGTCTACCGACGTACCAACACAGTATTCTGTACGTTAGACGCCACAACATCTCGCTCTCAGCCTCATGTGTGTGCAAAAAAATGTAAGAAAGAAATGTGTTTGAACACACAGGTGTATTGTGAATGTACTCAGTGTCTGTCTGTCAGCATGGATAGGCAGACACTCCTCTTCTCAGCTGGGTGATGCCTTGGAGGACAAGGAGGTGTGTGTGTGTGTGTATGTATGTGTGTCATGGCATCGACTGGGCACACCGATGTTAGCATGTGTGACAAGAACAGCATTACGGAGCGACTGAGAGATGACGACCGATTCTCCTCCTGTCCATTGCTTGACATTCTGAACATTATAGACATAAAGGCTGAACTCTTTAGGCTTGTACAGTGCCAACACACAGTCATTTGATCTGCAAAACAAGAGACAAGGAATGACATTTTGTTTTTTAAGTTAGTAAAGTTATTTTCATTATGTAGCTCGTTTTCCAAGATCTGGATCTTATTTTTGTTCGCTGAAAGGTTGCTTAAATCGGCAATCTGCAGTTTAATCAATAACCTGGCGGCCACCCTGACACTGCTTTGGTAAAAGCTGAAAGATGGGTCTGGAGAAATAGAACCAATCTCACATTTATAGACAGAGCACTGGATGTAAGGACTGACGATCCATCATATCAAAATTGTTTATGTTATTACCATCAAGGACCACTTTGGAAACAAGTGTTTAAATATATACTTTCAAGTGCTATCGTCTGGAAATACAGTGTACATATTGCTGTGTAATGTTTTTACCCAAACAAATCAAAATTCAATGTTTTCATTTGCATTGTTTACCAATATTGGATGAAAACACGCTTATAATTTGGATTCTGATGGGGTACAAGAGTTAAACTAAGCTCATGAGGCATCTATAAGTAATATTCTTTAAGAATCAATGGGTATATATTAATTTCAATGTCCAAAAATGTATGATTGCCGATTGCCCCTTTAAATGTATAAAAATAAAACAAACACACTAGCTGCACAGTTAAACATACTGTAGCGAAACCGAGATTAATAGAAACTCACTGTTCTTGACTCGAACTACATTTGAGTCAGATACTTGTGACTACTCAGATGATCGGCAGAAATGATTGGAATCTGGAGGTGGGGACAGAGTAGAGAAATCAAACACAGCAAACATCTTACGCATCAGACATCCACTAGCCCCACTACCACACATCAGCAGGTTTAACCACATTTCTGAGTTCATTACCGAAAAGGAGATGAAGATAAGACAAAATGTGGTTACAACGTTGCATAGATAAAACAAAGCATTTTATAGGATCACTGAAACCTGCTAATCAACGGCCAAGCATCATTTTTGGAATGTTTGGCAAGGGGAGGGTGGAGGAAGGGGGTGGAAGGAAGAAAAGAAAATGTCAGTCGCTAGTGAGGTGTCTCCTCGTCCAAACTTAAGTCCTACAGCTTGTTGACCTGCACCCAGGGGTTGGAACCGAAATTATTTTCCAATAATTATGTATTCCGTTCCACTGTTCCAACCTGCAAAATAAAGTTCTGAACTGGTTCGGACCCCAACAAAAATATTGGTTTATATCGTTCCATTTTAAACCTCTGAAATTGTTTTTGTTTTTTACATTAGCTCGACATTAAATTACTTCACAAATCAGTGAGGATAGAGCAGTATGGAGCAGGCAAGTTGTAGTTGTTTGAATCCAGGATGGACAGACAAGTGTAGGGTGCGAGAAGAGACTTCAAGGGTGGGTGGGGGGAGAGCGAGACAGGGTGAAGGAGGAGGCTTGGTTTGAAGCTCTGGGCATATTGTTATGACATGCATTATCTCAATTAGGCCCACAGAACTATACCTACGGAAGAACGGCTTCTATGGAAAATCTTTGAATGTCTATTGAACTTCCGAGAGTTAACATTGGACCAGCGCTAGCAGGCTATCTAGCTAACAAGCTTGTGTGTGCAGAGTGGCACCATAATTAAAAACAATAGTTAATCAATCCAATGTGAAATGTAAAAGCTATAGTATTGAAAAAGTGAATACATTTTTCCCTAATTAAAAAATTCTCCCTAATTTCTGAATCACGCTTGTAAAGTCAGTAGGTTACAGTAGCCTAAGTTTCGGAGGGGGAGGGGCAGGTTGCCTACATGCTCACACTGGCAAATATTTTCAGCTGTCAGGCAGACACTGGAATAAGTTCCTGGATGACAGAGGGAGGGCTTTGCATAGCTGCCTTGTGGTATTTTTTGGGGGGACTGAAACGTAACATAATAGTATTAACCGGTTCCCATGCTTTTAAAATAACGGTTCTGAACTGGAACAGTATAGATCACTTTCCTTCCTGGTTCTGATTCTGTCTCCCCGGAAATGTTTTTGGGGGGTGTTCAGTTCTGTTCCCTGAAGTGCAGTTAGTTAAGCATACATTTTTTCCCTTGGGATAATCAAGTTTCAACTAAAGTCTTTAACTTTAAGGGTTGTTGCACTCCCATTACATTATACGTAAAATATGTTAATATTTCACTATGTACATGCATTCTTTTCCCTTGTTCTATTTGACCACATACAGTATGGTCTGAAATTATTGACACCCTTGATAAAGATGAGCAAAAATGACTTTATAAAATAAACAATTGAAATACTGAGCTATATTGTATGCCAATATTTTGGGGGAAATTTTATTATTTTATACTAATACAATTGCCCAGAGAAGGAGATTTTGTTTGACAAGTAATACAAAAAAATACAAAAATAGGTAGGGGTCAAAATTTTTGACACCCCTGTTTTCAATACCTTTCAACACCTCCCCTTGAGAGGATAACGGCACTGAGCCTTTTTCTAAAATGTTGAAGAACACATTGGGAGGGATCTTAGACCATTCCTCAATACAGAATCCTTCCAGATCCCTGATATCCTTTGTCTGCTCTTATGGCCTGCTTTCTTCAATTCAAACCACAGGTTTTCAATGGGGTTCATGTCCGGAGACTGAGATGGCCATTGCAAAATGTGGATTTTGATGTGTGCTTGGGGTTATGGTCTTGCTGGAAGATCCACTTGCGGCCAAGTTTCAGCCTCCTGGCAGAGGCAACCAGGTTTTTTGGCAAAAATATCCTGGTACTGGGGAAAGTTCATGATGCCGTTGACCTTATCAAGACCTTATCAATGACATGTAAATAGAGCTCTTTGACATCTTTATCAAGGGAGTCAGTCGTTTCTGACCCCACCTGTATTCTCCTCACTCAAGGGCCTAAGCAGCAGGAGAATAAAAAGTGTAGTCCTCAGACACCGTAATAGCTTTGACTGCACGTAGGCAGAAGCAGAAAAACATAGGCCGAGCACCAAATGGCACAGAGAGCAACTACTGCACCTACTGTGCAAAACGCTTGACAAAAACAAGGAAAACTACCTAATACATACCAATTGCATGTATTCGTTGGTA